>NC_139562.1:59565237-59819551 GCF_965112155.1 Podarcis liolepis | reverse complement strand
AGGAATTGCATTCTCTTTGAAAATTCTCAAAGAGTAATAATAAATATAATCATTTTATAGATGAGCATGCAGTGAAGCTAACTTCCTCATGCTGTATCTGGGAATTATGTTTTATTCTTCCTTATGGGTATCTCTTGAGAATTCTGTTACCAGAAACATGCATAAAAGTGTGGTTGTAATTCCACATCTTCTCTACATTATGTCCTCTCGGTAATGCAAGTTATTTTTATAAATCACTTCCTCGGCATTTATACAATATTCAAAGCTGGATCTTGAATTTCAGGCAAATTTCTTAAGGACTATATTTGGTGTCCCCAACAGTGTGATAGCCATAGCTCTGATACTAGGAGGTGATTTCAATTCTATAGAAGTCAGGTAGTGGTCTTTAGCGCTTTATTTTAAAAAATGTTCCTCATGCTCTCTCATGTTTCTTTGTCATTGGTTCATTAAAATCATGTAATTGTATGTAATCATAGGATCATATGTAAACTCATGGATTAGGAAACTAAATTACAACATTTCTTGCTATCTCCTTTCTTTGCTTCTTTCTTTCTTTCTTTCTTTCTTTCTTTCTTTCTTTCTTTCTTTCTTTCTTTCTTTCTTTCTTTCTTTCTTTGGTCCTGACAAGGGTAGATCTTTATTTATTCAACATGCGGACTTTCCAAATGTCCTTTCAGTAGCCAGGAAGACCTACTCATCTTTCTCATTTGGCATTTACTCAACTTCTGTTTACACTGAAGCCAAATATTTGTGGAACAGGAGGAATCTGAAATGGAGAAGAATTCTCTCCAGCAAGTTTCAATGCAATATCTCAAATGCAGGGGAGGTTTGGAGGAAATTAAAACATTAAGCCACCTTACCATTTTGTAACTTTTATTGAGCTATTTGGAAAGAGTAAATTAATCCTGTTTCTTGAAGATCATATTAAGGGTAGTACAGAAGCTTGCTGATATTTATGTAAGGTTTAGATATCTTCATTACTCTCAGCATCTAAACTTTATGTAAACAAATGTAACCATACTTATGTAGCTACCTGTTAACAATTTTTTTTGGATGATTTTGTATTTTATTTTGATGTTATTTTGATATTTATTTTGGTATGTTACACGTATATTTTTCTTGTGAAGTCTGTTGACTGGATCAATACATTGGCCTGGTTCAAACATGTCAAACAAGCCAAGGTTTGTTCTTGGTTGCAGCTCATGACTAGCTTGGAGAAAGCTTAACTGTGAGCCTAGGTTTGGATGACATGCGACGCCAAACCTTGTCTTAGCTCAATGTGGCATGGAAACCAAAGAGGACTGAGGAAGGGCAAAGTGACTGCTAAACCATGGTTTGGATAAGCATGGCGTGCAAACCAAGCTATTGATTGAATATAGTAAATTGTAAACACTGCCCTCCAGA
Source organism: Podarcis liolepis (assembly GCF_965112155.1). Lineage (NCBI taxonomy): Eukaryota > Metazoa > Chordata > Lepidosauria > Squamata > Lacertidae > Podarcis > Podarcis liolepis. The sequence continues at coordinate 59,818,147 of NC_139562.1, read as the reverse complement.
GTGGCAGCCATATTTGGATTCTATCCAGCTGCCTATGTTCCCAGTAGTACTGGGGGAAATAAGGAAAGCCTCAGCCATTTCCCCCTCTGCTTGCCTTGCTTATGACCTCAAGTGATAAAGGATTACTGTATCCTATCGGTTTTCTCCTATTCTTCGCTCCCCCTCATCCCTGGTCTTTATAGAACAGAGGTGCCTGTCTACTAATTGGCTGCTTCCTTCCCACTTAGGAAGTCTGTGTAGCAAGTTGTACAGACTCCCTATTGATCTCCATCCTACTATAGGATATCCTGGCATGGTGGGGAGGCTGGCTGCATCATTGATTCAATTGCAAATGTGCCACAACCAGACATAGCAAAGGCCAAAATACTGCTGTTGTCTCGAGCTATCCCATAATTATGTAATTTCTCCCCTTTGTCTCTTTAAAGAGGAAATGAATTTCAGTATCAGCATCAAATATTTGCTATTCCTATTTTGCATCCGATGATATTTGATCTATGTGACTCAGAGGCTCGATTTTGATCGCAGCACAGAACCAGCTTCATGGGGAAATGGTTCTCTGTGGTTGTGCCCGAGGTAATTACATGGCCCCATGTGTTATTCCTTCCTCATGCATCATTCAAAATATATTTTTTTTTCCAAATGTCTATTTAAAATTAGTCACAGGTATGCCTATAAAAAGGGCTCCATAAATTTTAGGCATTCCTTAGAAATGTCCTCATTCATAAGCAATAAGGAATTGGCAGCCAGAATACAGTCTAAGATGAAACGTTTGCATTGACAGAACTTGGAGGAAACTGCTGCCTCTCTCCCCCCCCCTCCCAGTGCCAGCAGGTAATTTGGCTCAAAAGACTGCCAAATGACTAAAAGCCCATCATTCCAAAGCCTAACATGCTTTAATTATTATTGCTTTATATATCCAGCCATTAATCTCCCGGATAATCATTAAAAGTATGTGGTGTTGCACTGCATTATGCAAGGTTACATAAAAGGAAAAATTTTCCATAAGAAAGGGGCCTTTGTATAGTTTCTGCTGCTAAATGTGATTAAAGGGTGCTGTATCCATCAGAGGAGAGAGTCACCCATTACTCGCTGCTCCTGCAAGCTGAGCAGTGAATCTGTTGATATCGACCACCTAAATTATCTTTGATGCATCTCAGGATTATTCATGTTATTTGTATGGAGAGCTATGAAGTAAATAAGCCTCTCAACGAAGAAAAACTCCAAAGCAAACACCAGTACAAAGCACAAGAGAAAGTCATGCTAATTGGGTCGTTCTATGATAGGAGCAACAAAAGCTATTAACAAAGTGTGTGTGTGTGTGTGTGTGTGTGTTTTAATATTTTTTTTGACACAGCTAATGATGTCTGATGTGTAGTCTTCAGGATAAAGAGATTTCTAAAGCTGAGTTCAGGCAGCTCTGGGAGACTATAATTGAACATCAAATGTTAAGAATTATCATAAACAAATCTAGGTAATTTCACAGAGAAATGTTGAAGGGCCAAATGAATGCTTTGAGGAAATCCCCTGTTGAAACAAGGCTGCAGGAAAACCAATTGGTAAACAACTGTCAACTGAAGCTATAAGGCAGAACTTTCCAAACTTTCCATGTTGGTGACACACTTTCTAGACATGCATTGTTTCGTGACACAGTAATTCAGTTTTACCAGTTTTACCTTTCCAGCCCCAGAAGAGCGTGGGGAACTTTCATGTGACACACCTACTTCTTCTCCTTTCTTCTTTGGTGATCACTTGCAGCCAAGTAAGATTGTCTTAACAGTGAGTCCTTAAGTAGCTGTGGAGGCCAATTCTGGATCCACACGTCCTTCCACAGTGGGGGCATAGGATTCTGGGCGGGATTTGATCACGGTAAGGGTTTGCCAAATGTGCCTTCCTCTTAGCACGTTTCTCCCTTTTGTCCAGAGTTTGAGCGTCTTCAAAATCCACAACACCTTTGGTAAAGACTGTTCTTCAACTGGAGCGCTCACAGGCCAGTGTTTCCTAGTTGTCAGTCTGTAAACTACATTTTAAAAGATTTGCCTTGAAAGAGTCTTTAAATCTCTTTTGTTGATCACCAGCATTACGCTTTCCATTTTTAAGTTCACTGCAGTCAACACACTAACGTGTCACGACACAGTTTGGAAAGTTCTGCTCTAAGGAATTCACACTTAAGTTTCCTTTCTTTTGGATGGGTTTTATTAACAAAACACATAATCACAGAAGGAATGAGGACACGGTCTGGGACTTCATGTGATAGGACAGGAGGGGATGTCACCCCACAGCAAGCCAATGTATTGGAGGGGGCTCCACCTGCAATAAAATATTTCTCTTCCATATCAGTCTCTACAGCCACAGCAGGCACTGTAACTCTCCAACAGTTTGACTTTGCCCCCCAAGGTGCACTCTCCTATTGTCTCCTGAGACTGATGGACACCAGCAAATGGCTACCTAGATGAGTCATTGGGCAGAAGATGAAATCAGGGGTGGAAACTTCAAATGGAAATTTGAAGTAAACAGAATATGTGAGTCTGGGAGATGGAAATGCTATGACGGGACAGATGCCATGCAGGCCAGCAGACCAAATACAGCTGCATGAAAGAGCTGTTGCCTTAAGAGCTAGGGACTGCTGTCAGAGGGAGGAGAACTGTCTGAATATTCTCCCCAAGAGAATATTTTATCAGGTGAGAAGTGGGGTGGAATAGAGCTGGAATAAGGGGAAAGAAGTGATTTCACTTAATCTCATAGGTTGTTGTTGTTTAGTTGTTTAGTCGTGTCCAACTCTTTGTGACCCCATGGACCAGAGCACGCCAGGCACTTCTGTCTTCCACTGCCTCCCGCAGTTTGGTCAAACTCATGCTGGTAGCTTCGAGAACACTGTCCAACCATCTTGTCCTCTGTCGTCCTCTTCTCCTTGTGCCCTCCATCTTTCCCAGCATCAGGGTCTTTTCCAGGGAGTCGTCTCTTCTCATGAGGTGGCCAAAGTATTGGAGTCTCAGCTTCAGGATCTGTCTTTCCAGTGAGCAGTCAGGGCTGATTTCCTTAAGAATGGATAGGTTTGATCTTCTTGCAGTCTATGGGACTCACAAGAGTCTCCTCCAGCACCATAATTCAAAAGCATCAATTCTTCGGCGACCAGCCTTCTTTGTGGTCCAGCTCTCACTTCCATACATCACTACTGGGAAAGCCATAGCTTTAACTATACGGACTGTATCTCATAGGTTAGGCAGGGTTATTTGAAGGTTTATATTGTGCCAAGATGCAAGATTCCCCACTGCTTATAAAACAAAACGAACGAACGAACGAACGAACGAACGAACGAATGAACGAACGAACGAACTAAACTCCACTGATGTGGAATTAGACAGTCTTAAGAGACAGGAACAGGGGTGCTAAAACTGACATCCTTGAAAGAATAATCAGAGGACAGGCTTAAGGTGACAGAAGAGCTTGGCTGGCAAGCATGACAAAATTTGGCCCATCCTGGCAAATAGCAGACAAACAGATTATGATGCCTTATATGGAAAAGGGGATTTCTAGGAGCTTGAGTAGTTCGCAAAGGTCTCAAAGATCAATACTGTCAGATTTTTATATACTCTGTGGTTGCTTAGATGTTTCAGTCATCCTGAGGGCTCAGAGCTGGATCAAAACCTTTAGAGATCCTAAAAACTTAAATAATAATACATTTTTATTTATGCCCCACCCTCCCCGGCCAAGAACGGCCTCAGGGTGGCTAACACCAAATATAAATACAGTAAAAACATTCAAAACAAAACAAAACAAACAAGAAACCCAAAACAAACAGTTGATTAAAATATAAATTAGAATGCAGCTTAAAATGCAGTCTCGTTTTAGTGGTAGCCTATAAATCAAAGCCATAAGGGGGGAAAACGTCAAATATTCACCGGGGCCAACTATCCCTGCTGGTCCTACATGGGCCAGCAAAAAGAGCCAAGGTAAAATTTATATACAAAATCCCATATAAAGGGTTCCATAAAATGAATGAATGAATGAATGAATGGGGGGCGGGCGATTAGACTGACTCCAGCCCAAAGGCCAGGTGGAACAGCTCCGTCTTGCAGGCCCTGCCAAAAGATGTCAAATCCCGCAGGGCCCTAGTCTCTTGTGACAGAGTGTTCCACTAGGCCAGGGCCAGAGCTGAATAGGCCCTTGCCCTGGTTGAGGCCAATCTAACCTCCTTGGGGCTCAGGACTTCCAAAGTGTTGTTATTTATGGACCTTAAGGTCATCTGCAGGGCATACCAGGAGATGCGGTCCCGTAGGTATGAGGGTCTTAGGCCGCATTGGGCTTTAAAGGTCAAAAGCAGCACCTTGAACATGACCTTGTACTCCACCGGATGTACTGGATGAATGTGATCCTGCGGCAAGGAGTCTCACCACAGCATTCAGTGCCCCCATATTCAAAATATAAACGACAATAAACAGTAAAACAAAATTTTGTTTTTCAAAATGAAATGAAGCCTACAGTAAGATGGAAAATAAGATTTCATTTTGCAGACCGTCTAAATGTTCTTTCTGTTTCTCCATCCTTGTCATGGCTGTAGCTGTGGAACAAGACATTGCAGCCTTCTCTCTCTCTCTCTCTCTCTCTCTCTCTCTCTCTCTCACACACACACACGTAAGCAAGCTTCTACAAGCTTCTACAGCTATATAAACCTGTGAAGAACCCAGATTAGATTGTATTGATGTATCTCCACTGGCAGCCTATGCTTAGCAGATGGATCAGTTCTCTAATATGTGCCAGTCTCAATGACATATAATGTAGGAAACTGAAACATCTGCCATACCCCAGGTACATAGGGTTGTGCCAATGCTTCTGCCTTCACAGTGGCTGAAATAACTTTAGGAAGTTGCGCAGATGTCAGATGAGTCATTGTCAACCCATCCCTGTCACAGCGGGTCCGCGTTCAGATCCACGCTGTGCAACAGCCGGGCAGCCTATTGCTATGCCTTGCCTTCCGCGAGTGGATGTTACAGCCTCATCCCACTGATGAAGTGCCAATAACCCTGCCACATTTTCCCAGGCCCTTCTCCATCAATGAATGAGAAAGGAAACTGCATTCAAAAAATTATCAAAGCAAAGAGAAAGATTGGGTAAAGTTCCCATGATTGGATGGCAGGGTGTGGTCAGAGTCCGGTCCTGGGTCGAGGGTCTGGAGACTGTCCACCAAGATTGAAGCGGGGTCCAAAGCAAGAAGCCGGGCATGGTTGGGAACTCTGGAAGAACAGGTCTGGGTGCCGGAAACAGGTTTCCAACGACGTTGCTCCCGCAACCTGGGACCGGGCTGACTGGCCTTTATCTTCTCTGAGGCCAGGGGCGGTCCCAGCCCACATGTGACCTGCCTCTCCTGGCCTTAAGGTGAGCACTCCTCCTGAGAGAACCCAGTTCCCTCCACCTCTCTGCCCTGAGCCTCTGCAGCTCAGGAGAGGCTAGAGGGTTACTGGACCCAGAGGCAGCCTCACCTTCCCCTGACAGGGCTGGGAGAGGAGCACCTGCAGGCAATGGGTCCTCAATCACCTCTGGAGTGGATACATCTGATGTCTGCTCCTGAGGATCCAGCACAGGTGCAGGCCCTTCAGATTCAAGCCCCTGCCCTGGCTCAGCCAGCCCTGGAGGCGGGGACTCCTGTGCAGGCTGGGACTCCTCAGGTTCAGCTTCTGAATCAGATTCCCAGGCCATCACACAGAGTTTTGCTGTGCTTACCTTATTTCTGAGGTGGCAATGTCAGGAGCTCGTCCTACAGTTGAGTAGGACCCTGGAAGAGACACATGCTTGACTGGCATGTTCTCTCCCTCCTGGTCGATCGTTCGGGAGCTTCAAAAGCTTTCTTCAGCCCGAACATCACAGCGACCAATGCCAACAGACATAGGCACACTTAAGAGTCTTCGCAGCTTGCGTAACAGATCTCAGCAACTCAGCATTTTGGCTAATCTACTTTATTTACATATAAACACACACGGAGCACTGCAACATGGCTCCCCCTCTCTCTCTAGCATCAGACAGCAAAAAAAAAAAAAAAAAAGTGAACAAAGGACAATAGTCCCACTTCACGGAACACAGTAACACAAACATCCTGTCTCCGTCGCATCCCACTCTGTGGAGTCAAAACATACCACATCATGTGAAAGACAACAATCCCATGACTGCAATCATGGAGTAGGAATTCTAACAGGCAGAGGGGTGTTTGTGAGCTTTCTTACTTCATTCTACAAATGGTCTGCACTCTGCAATCTTTCCAAGTGTGGGTCTTTACTGAAAAACCCATGACATCCTTAGCTGGGCTTACCTATAAGCACAGGAAGTTGGGAAGCCTGCCTATTCTGTTCCTGGCAGTGGTTTGTGTGTGTATTATTTTGTATTATTAATTAATTAATCAATTAATCACGCTGTTGTTGTGTTCCAGCATTACATTCCCCCCCCTCCCCAATAAAGAGGGGTTAAACTCAGTAAACTAAATAGACCTTGCACTCAGCAAATTTCTGAAGAAATTCTAACTGGTACCCCACTGTGGAATTTTTCAAACTTTCATTTTCTGAGCAAGGCGGCTTATGAGAACAAGCCTTATATCGCTAATAATAGTGGGGGAAAGTGAACTTGAACTTCATATCAGTGTCATGACTGTCCTTTTAAACACACATACTCAAATCTATTAAGTGGAACTGTAAGAAACCAATATTTGATGTTCTTTGGTGCTTGATTCTAGAGGCTAATTGCGTGGATGGCGTAGAAAATGCTATAACACCTTGAGATGCACTGTGATGCTTGGAATTCATTCATATTGAGAAAGCATTAAACAGAATATAAGGCTATTATTTTCTGGAAGAATTCTCCCAAGCCTGTATTTTAAAAGGATTAATTATTATTTCCTCTAGCTTGCAATCTCTCAATTAGAATAACATTTAAAAAGCATATTTCTACTAGCCAATATTTATTTGTTTGTTTAATAAATGTCTGCAGCGCATTTCAGAAATGAAATCCATCCCAAGGCAGTTTGCATAACGCATTCAATACAGCAACAAAATGCAATACAATAAAATATCATTTAAAAACCACAATCATTTCAATTCTCCATAATCCTACCGCTTAGAGTTAGAAGTCAGCCTAAAGTGACAATGGTAGACTAAGGTCACCAGATTTTTTTCAAAGAATTCGGGGACACTTTTTTTTAAAAAAAAAAGAGAGAGAGAAAATGTTATTTTTAAAAAGTTATTTTAAAATAATAAGTAAGAAGTAATATCTTCTCTTCTGCGGTCTCCTCTGTCGTGCAGCCTTCCTCTGGGCCCCAGCCTGCTCTCTTGGAGCACTAGCCGTCGTGAAGTTGGCTCGGGTCGGGCCTGGGGTTGGCCACATGTCCTTCCCCTCCAGGTGCTCTCCTACTTCTCCTCCTCAGCAGTGGTGGTAGCAGCGGCTCAGCAAGTTTGGGGCTCCCCTCTTTTTTCTCCTTCCTCTTTCTCTCTCTTCCTTCTCCTCTCCCCTTTCTCCCTGTGTCGGCTCCAGGGTTTTCCTGGCCTCAGAGTGCCGCTGGGCAGTTGGCTGGGTGGCTGGGTGGTGTCGCACCCGGCTCGATTTGGGTTGGGGGGGTCTGAGGTTCCTCCAGTTGATGCGCCGGGTGTCCTCATTTCCCCCTCGGCAGTGGTGGTGTCAGAAGCAGTCTTAGCAGCCCGGAGCCAGCCTGGTAGCATAGTTGGCTCTGGCTGGCTTCAGGAGCTGCCTGCTGCTGTGACGCCCGCCATTTTGCCTCACCGGAAGTCCCCATATGATGTGTCTTGTGCTGTTGAACCCATCACGCAACATTCATTCCCTATTAATAAATCTACAACACTTAAAATATAAATCTGGGGACATTAAATGAAATCCGGGGACATTCCGGAGATGGATTTTGTCTGGGGACAGATTTGTAAGTCCGGGAATTGTCCCCAGGAAATGGGGGTGTCTGGTAACCATACGGTAGACAACCAATGAAACCAAACAAAGTAAACAAATAAAACTACAACAACTAACAAACATCAGGTAGGAAAGAAGACCTGAAATGTAAAATTTGCCATTCATTCCAAGGATATAATTTCAAAGAGGACTAAATCGTGCTCCTCCTTTCATCCTACTAATTAAGCTGTGCTGACATAGCAGACAATAGTTTGGGCTGGGGATGAGGGACGTTCCTTTAATGGCTCATGCCTTCTCCTATAGTCAGGAACCTGTGAGCATTAACCCAACCCCACAAAGGCCTGTTATCATAGTGAACCCAAAGCAGCTTAACTTCTTTGGCTTAACTACACTGTGGATTGGCCCTTGAAAATCAATGGGGCAAAACTGTCTTAAATCAGCACATTTTTGCTTCATCAGTTCGTGGATTAGGGCTGTCAAGTCTACAGCTAACACATTCGCCGGCTGCCTCTTCCCACCATCAGTTAACGCCTGTTGTTTCACCTTACCAATAACTAGAGGAACCTCTTTTCAATTGGCACCCATTACTCACGCTGGAAATCCATAGTCTATTTTCCAGACTTGTTCTGCAATTCTCACCTCCCCCCCCCAAAAAAAGAAGGAGCAGCTGAGTTCAATGCTGAGGATTAGAAAGAAAGAAAAACACTTCCCCGATCCCTCAGAGTGCCAGGTTGCTAGGCTTTTGTTGTGGGAAGTTTCTCCCCGAATGACATACGCTTGTTTGTGGCTCTTGCAGGCTTCCTTATCTCATCTCTCTCAGCTTCATTGTATATTCAGTTGGATCGTTCAGGTATGACAAACTATTTGCTGCTCGAGGGGTATGCGGTTTGTTCACACATTCTCTTTCAAATGCAGAGGGCCGGGCAATTTGTTAATCATACTCTGCTGTCTATATCGGCCTGTTATCAGGATGGCTCCATAAGCCTAGCTCCCCAAACCTCCGTAGGGCTTAGATTCTGAGATTTAGGAAGCAGATGGGTGGTAGCGTTTAGGAACACAGCTGTCTTATACTATTATAATATGTATACTGTTGCATTTTCAGTTTTTAAACAGATTTTCCCAGTAGCTCATATTGATGGGATTTTTTTTGTAATCTGTTGTTCTGTGCTTAGAGATATTTTATATATTAAGTGGCACAGAAATGGTCTGAAAGAAATAAGTCATTGCCTACCTAGCTCAGTATTCTTTGATGAGTAGCTTTGGGCCATATCAACAATGCCGAGAGGGGACTCTTGATGTTGGTGATGGTGCTTCTGGGTAGGAAACGGACTTCTCCCGGCACCGGTCCAGAGCGCATAGCACAGCATTCACTCCTCTGGACGTTCAAGCAAGCAGCAGAGCTTAGCAGAAGCTGAGACTGAGGATATGTAGCATCTGGGTTTAGTGATTTATTTGTTGTTGTTTAGTCGTTTAGTCATGTCCGACTCTTCGTGACCCCATGCACCAGAGCACGCCAGGCATTTCTGTCTTCCACTGCCCCCCTCAGTTTGGTCAAACTCATGCTGGTAGCTTCGAGAACACTATCCAACCACCTCGTCCTCTGTTGTCCCCTTCTCCTTGTGCCCTCTATCTTTCCCAACATCAGGGTCTTTTCCAGGGAGTCTTCTCTTCTCATGAGGTGGCCAAAGTATTGGAGCCGAAGCTTCAGGATCTGTCCTTCTGTTGAGCACTCAGGGCTGATTTCCTTCAGAATGGATAGGTCTGATCTTCTTGCAGTCCATGGGACTCTCCAGAGTCTCCTCCATCACCATAATTCAAAAGCATCAATTCTTCGGCGATCAGCCTTCTTTATTGTCCAGCTCTCACTTCCATATATCACTACTGGGAAAACCATAGCTTTTATTATACGGACCTTTGTTGGCAAGGTTATTTACAGGATCAAAATAAAGAACAGAGCAATCATGGCATGTCTCTTCTCCTCTGAGAGAGCACAACAGAACATATAACAAAGAACAAAGAAGACAGAAGTGGCGTACAGTTCCTTCTGTTCCTACGCTTCCAAAGAATGGAATGTCAACTCACAGAGCATGTGATCTAGTAGTCACATATTCCACAGCACAAGAGAGAATGAAACTCCTAACAGTTGTCTGGGCAGCCTGGGACCTCTCTCCAGACTGCCCCAGAGAGATTGGTTGGGTGGTCCTTTCCAGCAGAGGCGGACATGACATTCTCATGCCACTCTAAGTACTGACAGGGGGCTTGTGTGAAATGGACCCCATCATTTGTCACTGCCTGGTTAGTCAATTGGGGGCCCATTTGGTCCAGCCCCTAGCTGGACCACCGGGAAGGTGACCCAGTGCCAAAAGGGATTGAATGAGCCTTCTCTTCCGCAAGGAAGCAGCTAGAGTTTAAGAGTCAAAAGTCCTTCCTGTAAATTGAACCGAATCCTGGAAAGAGGCCTTGGTGTAAGCACCCAGTCAGTGGTGGTGTAGCATGGGAGAGGCCAGGGGTGCAAAATTCTTAGAAGCATAAAATTTCAACGGGAAAATAAAAAAAGAAAGTAGTAATAAAAAATAATGTCCTCTCCCCCATATCACAGAAAATCTCCCAGTGTTTGAGCATTATATAGTGGTGCCTCGCAAGACGAAAATAATTCGTTCTGCGAGTCTTTTAATCTTGCGATGTTTTTCGACTTGCCAAGCACGGTCCGTCGCAACTGTGCTTCTTCAAGCGGCTTTTAAAAAAAAGCGCAAGACATTTTTGTCTTTCGAAGCAAGCCCATAGGGAAATTCGTCTAGCGAAGCAACGCAAAACCGAAAAAACCTTTTGTCTAGCGAGTTTTTCGTCTTGCGAGGCATTCGTCTTGTGGGGCACCACTGTACACAGTTTTTTCAACATGAAGGGCGAATAAACGGGTTGCAATGGGCACCTAGATAGCCTTGTCCTCCTTCCCTACCTGCCTCATCTCTGTGATATGTGTGGCACTGATAGCTGGGTTGCGTGATTTTTAAAATTACGGGTTACTTGCCTTGCCCTGAGCACCGGCAACCTCCGCTACACCACTGCACCCAGTCCACATTACTACAGCTAGTTGAGATTCATTCTGGGTTAATGCAGTAACTTTGCCTTGGGTATGGAAATGCTTTATGGCAACTGGAGCAAGGGTCTAGCCACCAGACATACCTGCTCTATTGATATTTAAATTTGGTTAGTATTTTTCTCTCAGTGGCTGTCATATTTTACAGGTATCATCACTATATATGCATTTTTCCCCCCTGCTTGGATTTCCACCTCCCCAAATTACGTTGGTTTTTTGTTTGCAATCAGTGGCACAATCCTTTTGTTCCCATTCAAGGGCTATGAGTTCCAGGACAGAAAATGATGATCCGGATATATTCCTAACAGGATACTTTCCCTATGGTTTGTTCACCGCAATGTATTTATTTTACAGCCAAGCAGCTCCCAGTATGTGTATTTAGCAAAGTCAGAATCAAAAGAAGCTTGCAGAGCCTGCTAAAGATTTTGCCAGGGGTAACATCCTGGCTTCATCAAAGTCAGAGGCAAAACAACCACTGAGATGAGTGCAGTCGGAATCTGACTTTAGGCTATTAAACTGTTTAATCTTTCAGAAAGGGTCTGTTGTTGTCGTCCTCGCTCCCCGTTGCCCTCCCTGCTGATTGACAACTCCCCACATCTCCAATACTTTACACAGGCCCACTGATATAAATTTATCAGCTAAATCTTTAATAAGATCCTGCCTATTTTTCTTCTTTTTCTTTTTTAAAAGAAACAAAGCAAAAATAGAAGCGTAGTCATATAACGAGGTTACTCGGTATCCCCCGGGAAGCACCTCTGCTGGATCATTATTCCCAGAGAACAAACAAATGTAAGTGACGATAAGACAAGTGAAAAACGAGTTTGAGGAATACACTAAAAATCTTTCAATATATCAGAAACAGGAAAGCGGTCAGAGAGGTTGTGGGAGCATTAATCCACAAAGGAATCAAAGAATGGCTAAAGGAGAATGGGGAGAGAATGAGAAGAAACAAAATGAATTCTTTTCTTCTTTATTTTTAATAATAATAATAATAATAATAATAATAATAATAATAATAATAATAATAATAATGTGGTATAAATAATAGTCATATTAATTCAGAAAATAAAAGTAGCCAGTGATACATTCTTTCATAGCCTCCACATCAAGTATATGAACAAATTATTTTAATTTCTTACAAGTTTTTCCTTCCCTGCTTTTTAATGTTTTTTGTTGTTGAGGGTGCCAAAGATAATTATAAATACAAAGGGAAGGGAAGGGAGTGGGGAACAAGTGAGAAAAAGAAAAGAGAGAAGAATAGAAAAGAGAAGCTGAGTGAGTTATTTGCATCTGTCTTTCGAGCAGAAGATCTTGGACAGCTGATTTTTATTTTTTTCCGCAGAGACTTACTGAAGAACTCAGTCCCTTAAAGGTGACAAGGAAAGAATTTATACGATTAAGTAAGACAATAAAACAACACACCAGGTCAAAATGACATCTACCCAACAGTTCTTAAATAAGCCTAAGAAGTGGGTGGAGGGTCTTCTCGGTAGTGGCGCCTGCCCTGTGGAACACCCTCCCATCAGATGTCAAGGAAATAAACAACTATCTGACTTTTAGGAGACATCTGAAGGCAGTCCTGTTTAGGGAAGTTTTTAATGTTTGATGTTTTATCATGTTTTAAATATTCTGTTGGGAGCCACCCAGTGTGGTTGGGGAAACCCAGCCAGATGGGCGGAGAATTAATAATAATAATTACAACAACAACAACAACAACAACAACAACAACAACAACAACAACAACAACAATTACTATTAGCCAGGTCTTTTTAAAGTAGGAACTCACTGGAACTCAGTTCTGGCACCATCCAGGTGGACACCATTGTAATTATAAGAGAAGAAGACAAGTTCTGGCACCTATTTTTTATTATTTTTTAGAAAAATAGCACTGGTAATTCCTGAAGGACCTGCATTAGAACTGATGGCCAATTTTTATGCATAGTGAAGTATTATGCATTTATTACTCTGAAAGGCAAGTTTAAGGCAACTTCTTTGCCTCAGATTTCCTCATTTTCCATTGCACCATCACCTGCCAACAAAGTCCGTCTACTGTGTGAAAAGTAAGGAAAGGTGTGTCGTTCCCCACAAGGGAGACTAAATGGAGACAAATCTGAACTTAAGATGGCAACACTTCAGGACCAGTGTGAGAACATGGTTGGCTGCTGAAAATGTGTCGTAGCATCAGCTTTCATGGACCCAAGTCCACTTCATCCGATGTCTGTAATCCTCCGTTTTCATGGATATTTGCGCCAGTGAGGGGGTGGGAATGGAACGCAATGCTGACGAACAACAAGAAGTACAGTCTGTGACAGTTTTGTAAAGCTCAAAATAACCCGAATGACTTTTCACAGCAGTAGTTGGTGGCGGCACAAATCATCACAGTTTCACTTTGTTAATTAACACCATTAGTGTGCCAGGAAACCATTTTCTCTATTCAAACCCAAACAAATAGAACCCAAACTTCTTGATTACTTCCAGTACAGCTATTTCACACTGGCACTTGGTAACTTTGAGTTTCGAAGCAGAGTGCCCTGCGGCAGGAGAGGGAGTTATCCCACTGGTTTCTGAATCGCTGTGCTTCAACAATGAGACTTCAGAAGAAGGCTCCAGCGTGAAATTGCTGGACTAGAAGTTATCAGCAAATTCGATTCTATTCAATTTAGGGTTAATCATAACCATGGGTTTCTGTCCCGCTACTGGTGTTAAATTAACCTAGCATGGCGAGAAAGACTGCACCATCGCGAGTGTCTCTCTTCTTATCTTGTATACTGCTGGGCTCTCCGTAGAAATGTCCCTTGCAGTATAAAATTTTGGTCCCATTGTTTACACTGTGTACGTGTGTGCAGATCGAAAGACACCTGTCAATTGATGGTAACACTTCACACAACTGACAGAGGGGTATAAATCCAAATGTTTGTTGTTGTTGTTTAGTCGTGTCCGGCTCTTCGTGACCCCATGGACCAGAGCACGCCAGGCACTCCTGTCTTCCACTGCCTCCCGCAGTTTGGTCAGACTCATGTTTGGAGCTTCGAGAACACTGTCCAACCATCTCATCCGCTGCTGTCCCCTTCTCCTTGTGCCTTCCATCTTTCCCAACATCAGGGTCTTTTCCAGGGAGTCTTGTCTTCTCATGAGGTGGCCAAAGTATTGGAGCCGAAGCTTCAGGATCTGTCCTTCCAGTGAGCACTCATGGCTGTTTTCCTTCAGAATGGATAGGTTTGATCTTCTTGCAGTCCATGGGACTCTCAAGAGTCTCCTCCAGCACCATAATTCAAAAGCATCAATTCTTTGGCGATCAGCCTTCTTTATGGTCCAGCTCTCACTTCCATACATCACTACTGGGAAAACCATGGCTTTAACTATATGGACCTTTGTTGGTAAGGTGATGTCTCTGCTTTGTCCATGGAGTTTTCTTGGCAGGGATACTGGAGTGGCTTGCCGGTTCCTCCTCCAGGTGGATCACGTTTGGTCAAAACTCTCCACTATGACCTGTCCATCTTGGGTGGCCCTGCACGGCATAGCTCATAGCTTCTCTGAGTTATTCAAGCCCCTTCGCCACGGCAAGGCAGTGATCCATGAAGGGGTGATCCATGAATCCAAATGTTTATGCCACAATAAATCTGATGTGTTTTTAAAGGAGTCGCGAGAATCTCTGTTGTTTTTAAAATTTTCCTTTTCCCTCTTTAGATACTCTTCCCGCAATGCAAGAGGCCCTGTGTGAATTGAAATCCTTTCCTCCTGAATTTAATTCATCTTAAGATGACAATCATGCATCTCAGTGGTATATTTGAGGGCTTGCAATAGTGATTAACAAAGGCCTGTTGCTATTCTGAAGAGCAATGAAGTATGTAATTAAACATTTCCCCTCCCATATTGGGAGCAGAGTTTTTGAAGAGAACGTTGCTTGATTGAAAAGTCAGCTGTGTTAAATGGCTGAGTTCTACTTAAGCCACAGTCATCTCTGAAAACCTGATGACACAGGCAGCGCAGTGTGAGGTTTAAAACACCCATAGGTCAAGCTCTGCAATTAGCTTTAAGTTGCCAAATAACCTCCAACATTTCTCCGATGAAAATATGGATGTCCTATTCAACAACAACAACAACAACAACAACAACAACAACAACAACAACAACAATAATAATATCCCAGCCACTCTGGGTAGCTTCCAGCACACATAAATTTAGTAAAATGTCAAACATTAAAAAGTTCCCCATACAGGATGCCTTCAGATGTCTTCTAAAAGGTGTGTTGTTGTTTATTTGTTTGGCATTTGAAGGAAGGGCCTTCCACAGGGAAGGCACCACTATCAAGAAGGCCCTCTGCCTTCTCTGGTTCTCTGTAACTTCACCTCTCACAGTTAGAGAACTGCCAGAAGGCCCTCGGAGATGATATAAATGAAGACCAGCTCTCACAGCGGCTGCTTTCCCCTCTAATAAGCACAGACTTGTTTCGTATGTGGACTAAATGCATCTGTGACAAATAAGCCATATGAATTACCTGCAACCAGGACAAATTGCTGACATATGTAGGGAGAGCTATGTTCAATTTTCATTCAGTTCATTACATGTATTGAATATATTCCAGGCACCATAATCCGATTTCAAGGCAGAATAGTAAAACAACAACAACAACAACAACAACAACAACAACAACAACAATTTATACCCTGCCCATCTGACACTCTGGGCGGCTCCCAACTGAATGTTAAAAACACAATACAGCACTAAACATTTAAAAATTCTCTAAACAGGGCTGCCTTCAGAGGTCTTCTAAAAGTCAGATAGTTGCTTATCTCCTTGACATCTGATGGGAGGGCGTTCCACAGGGCAGGCGCCACCACCGAGAAGGCCCTCTGCCTGGTTTCCTGTAACCTCACTTCTCACAGTGAGGGAACCACCAGAAGGCCCTTGGCTCTGGTCCTCAGTGTTTGGGCTGAACGATGGGGGTGGAGACGCTCCTTCAGGTTTACAGGGCCAAGGATGTTTGGGACTTTCAAGGTCAGCACCAACACTTTGAATGGTGCTCAGAAACAAACTGGGCAAGCATTTAAGGACACACTTGAGCCAGGCAAAACCACTGAAGATGAAGCAGAGTCAGCAAGGGCTGTGGGTGCAGATGGTAGAGTGTCAAGGGCCTAGGCTTCCCCCATTTTTGATTCTGCTGTGTCCGTGAAACTGATGAAAGCCCAAACAGATTGAGGAAGGGTCTGAATGGAGATTATCTCCCCCAACAGCCCCCACTGTGGAGATGAGCTGAAAGTGCTGTGTAAGCCAATCTGTGCCAGAAAGTCAGCCACAAGGGATAAGCAAACTGGTGTCTGTTTTTAAACTTGCACATCTGCAGTTTTGGGCAAGAAATCTGCACATGCTCACAGTTTGGGGCAGATAGGACAGGAGGAGGGTGGAGGCTAAATAAAGTTCTGTTTTTCTTTGCCTGCTGAAGTAAAGTTCCGCTTTTTGTCTGCTTGAGTAAGCCGGTAAGAAGCTCTTTGCTGCATACTCTAAAAAGCAGCCTCAGAGACAAGGGGCGCTTAGCCTTTGAGAAATATTCTCGCGGTAGCCCCTGTGTTAAAGCTATGGTTTTCCCAGTAGTGATGTATGGAAGTGAGAGCTGGACCATAAAGAAGGCTGATCGCCAAAGAATTGATGCTTTTGAATTATGGTGCTGGAGGAGACTCTGGAGAGTCCCATGGACCGCAAGAAGATCAAACGTATCCATTCTTAAGGAAATCAGCCCTGAGTGCTCACTGGAAGGACAGATCATGAAGCTGAGGCTCCAATACTTTGGCCACCTCATGAGAAGAGAAGACTCCCTGGAAAAGACCCTGATGTTGGGAAAGATGGAGGGCACAAGGAGAAGGGGACGACAGAGGACGAGATGGTTGGATAGTGTTCTCGAAGCTACCAGCATGAGTTTGACCAAACTGCGGAAGGCAGTGGAAAACAGGAGTGCCTGGTGTGCTCTGGTACATGGGGTCATGAAGAGTCGGACACGACTAAACAACAACAACAAAAGCCACTGTGCAGGTGGATAAATGCCGACCTTCCTCAGAAAGAACCCGTGTCTGTCTTTATTGACTGGGAATACCTGCAACAAGATGAGCGCTTCTTTGCCTCCTTCTCTCCTTGGGTCTTTCCTTTTCTCCTGTTGCTCTGGCAGACTCAAGATCTTTAATGTCTCTTCCTTGAAAGACGGCAACAGGGTGTGTGGGTTGGCTGGGTGGAGAGACAAACACTACCTCTGCTTCTCCATAATCTTCCCCAGACAGGATAAATATCAGTTTCTGCTATCTTACTCTCTTTGCAAAACCCTTTTAAAAAAACAACCCAGCTCTTCTGCTGTTGTTGTTTTTGTCACTTTCAGTTTTGTGTGAATTTCCTGGCGCCTATTTTCAGCGGCAGGAGGAGGTGGTGGGAGAGATAAACAAGCCCGGGAATATCTCCATCCGCAAAGAGGCCCTTTGAAAGCAGATGCTCTCTCAAAACGCTCTATCTGCACACTCAAATAAGTTGCTGATGCTGATAATATCCCCCCTTTTATATTTAGCTGAAAGGGAATAATAGATCGCCCAGTTTACGGTTTCCTCTGTGTCTCATGCAAACCGCTTTGTTAGATTTCATAAGCTCTTTCAGCTCTAGTTACCAACACATGTATACTCATAAAATATTCATTTGGCAAAAACACATTGGGGAGAAAGCAGATTTACGCAGGTCCACCGAGAAGAGGGAAAGGAGGTATTGCAAAATACATAAACGCCACTGAGCTATACCATAAATAACAGGGGTGGGTGGGAAGGGGGGAGCGGTAGTAATGATTTTGTGCAAAGCTCTGTAAATCTTCTATTAAAATCTATGCATGTGCTTCCATTTCCTTGAGAGGTAGTCTTCCAGCTGCTACAATAGTAGCCCAATCCTATAGCTGGGAACTGGGAGCACAAGTTTGTAGTGCAAACTTCCACGTGTCTACTCAGTTGTAAAGCCCACTGGGGGGCTTACTGTTAGATAAATTCAGCTCCAGTCGTCCGAGCTGATATGGCTCTTCTTCACTTGAGCCCAGCAGAGTAGTAAACATCCTTCCGTTTGCGGACTCTGGGTGTAGCAGAGGATGGTTTCGATCGATAGCTGCGATCCGTTACTCTGCCGTCCGTCATCTTGATTCCGTCCATCTGGGCCCATAACCAAAAAATGTTAGTAAATTCAGCTCCGGTCCTCCGAGCTGATACGGCTCATCTTCGCTTGAGCCCAGCAAAGTATAAAATACCCAGAGTCCGCCACGGAAGGATGAGGCAGGTATGGCTACATTGCTAAGCTTTATTTCTAAGCTATGCAGAGAGCATACAAATATACATCTTGTCTCTGTGAGAAGCAGAGAGCAACTCCTACAAAGAAATGATAGTACGAAGGAAACAGGAAACCAGTAAATGTCACATCCCATCTCCCTTTCCCGTGGGAATCCAACAGTATCTGGACTGTGGAATGAAAACATAGTCCTGTGACTACCAGCAGCTGCTCAGTGAGGGAAACAGAAACCAACACTTACTGCCAGGGAAGTGGGCAGTGGGATTGCAGACTTCTTCCTGTCACCTGGAACATGTGTCCCATGTGCAAAACATCAGAACTTACATTGCCACTGAAATTTCAGAGCAGGGCTGGAGATTCGTCGCTTCTGAAGCACCAGAGGAAACCCTACAATTTACGCCCCAAAGATGATTCAATCTGAGCTCACCCATCACCGTGCTCGCTTTGGTGACGTGCATTTTGAAGAATCTTTGAATTAAATGCAAAGAGCTCTGATAATATAAGCCGTATGCAAAAGGAATTGGAATAAGGGCAAGGCTGGTCAGTGTACAAAGTTCAATTGCTAGCATTACTGCTTCTCCACCCATTCAGTGCTCTTAGAATATAAACTTGATGGAGGACTCTCTTTGACTTTAATGGCTTTTAATGAGCTGTTTTATTCATCGAAAATCTTTTAAGTTACTGTATGCCGGTTCCTTCCATCTATCTTGATTGTCTTTTGCTCAGCTCACTCTCTACTGTAATCCAATAAGCAGAAAAGAGAGAGATGATTAAATTTCCTTATTTTTAAACTTACCATTGGGGCTTAATAACTCCCCCCCTTTAAATTCGTATTTTGATATTCATTTCCTAGCTACGATGAGTTACAAATTTAATACACATTGATAATGCAATTTACAGCACAAAACGAATGTTATATATAAAGGCCTATTCACAGAGCACTCTGTATTTGCTTTTCGCTCATGAATATTGTTAGTCTCGTTTCATGTCCTATCAGAATAAATTATCAAAGCCTAGCATATGCTGGGATTACAGGATGGCTGCTGAATTGCCACACCAGAATCACAGCTTTCATTGACTTGGAAATGCAGATGAAAACTATGGACATCCCAGGAACAGCTAAAACTAGGGTTGCCACCCGTCTTTTAAAATACGGATTTGTTCTGTTTTGTGGGCACAGAGTCCCCTGTTCCATTTGGGATGCTTCTGTCCCATTTAAATTATTTTTTAAATAAATAAATAAATTAAAAGCTTACTTATCTTGCGCAGCCTAACTTGCTAGCACTTCGGAAGTTGAGCCCACCCTCCAAAGCTGGCTGATTGGTGCTCCAGGCTAGCCAATGGAGCTCGCCAGCCAGCAGGCTCTTCTGGGTTGGGTGGAGCTCTTGCCAATGGCTCTAAGACAGGCATGGCCAAACTTGGCCCTCCAGCTGTTTTGGGACTACAACTCCCACCATCCCTAGCTAACAGGACCAGTGGTCAGGGATGATGGGAATTGTAGTCCCAAAACATCTGGAGGGTCAAGTTTGGCCATGCCTGCTGTAAGAGAACAAGTGAAATGTTTCCTTGTGCAGCAGCCTCAATAATAATAATAATAATAATAATAATAATAATAATAATTTTTTTTTATTTATTCCCTCCCATCTGGCTGGGTTTCCCCAGCCACTCTGGGCGGCTTCCAACCCAATATTAAAAACAATACAGCATCAGACATTAAAAACTTCCCTAAACAGGGCTGCCTTCAGATGTCTTCTAAAAGTCAGATAGTTGTTTATTGCCTTGACATCTGCTGGGAGGGCATTCTACAGGGCAGGCGCCACAACCGAGAAGGCCCTCTGCCTGATTCCTGTAACCTCACTTCTCAAATCTTCAAATATTTCAAATCTAAGTCTCACTCTCTCTCCCATGGGTGTTTAAGGATTCTCTTTGCTTATTTCCACCTCTAGAATGGATCAGACGGAGGCTGCAAAGGAGGATTTCTTACGTTCAGGGTTCTGTCGTTGAAATTGCCCAGATGAAGGGCGGCATACAAATTTAATAAATAAGAATAATAATCTGCCCATCCCTGGGCATCAAAGCATCATAACCTTCCTATATTGGAGATCTCATGGGGATGAGGGGTTATGTGAATCCTCTTGAGATGTTGGAGGCAAAGCTCTGTGAGGAAGAGAAGTAGACTGTGTTGTACTCTTGTTCCCCTTTTATTTTTTTGGCTGGGTTTCTGGGCTCCTCACAGGGTCTCTGCCATGGGAGCATATTCACCCAGTGCTTTTACAGCTGCACTGGCTCCCAGTGGAGTACAGGGTCAGATTTAAGGTGCTGGTTTTGACCTTTAAACCCCATCACGGCCTAGGACCCTCGTACCTATGGGACAGCCTCTCCCGGTAGGACCTTAAGGTCCATAAATAGCAACACACTAGAGGTCCTGGGCCCTAAGGAAGTTAGATTAGCCTTAACCAGAGCCAGGGCTTTTTCAACACTGGCTCCGTCCTGGTGGAACACTCTGTCTCATGAGACCAGGGCCCTGCAGGATCTGATTTCTTTCTGCAGGGCCTGTAAGACAGAGTTGTTCCGCCTGGCTTTTGGTTTGGAATCAATTTGACTCCTTCCCCCTCTTTCTTTTTCCTTTCTCCTCCTGCGATGAGGCTGCTTTTTAATGTTTAAATGTTGTATTTTAATCTTGTTTTTAAGTTGTATTCATTCAACTTGTTTTTATTATTGCTTGTTAGCCGCCCTGAGCCTGGCCTTGGCTGGGGAGGGCAGGGTATAAATAAAAATTATTATTATTATTATTATTATTATTATTATTATTATTAAATTGCCATCCTTCTGGCAGGCAGAAATTCAGCAGGTGGGGAGCATTTCCTTTCAGTTTTCTAGTTGGGATGTTTGCAGTTATTGAGAGCTTCCATTTGATCATCGTAATGGATTGCTTTGAAGTCATTTCTGCACCGGGTAGAAGTAATTTTAGCTTCCTAAATTTCCCCCAACCTGTCCCTTTTTTGGCCCCACCAAAGGTGACAAACTTAGCCAAAACATATACTGGTTCAGTAAAGCGTGTTCTCCATAATAGAGAGCACGTGTTGCGGTGGGGGCCAAAAAGGCCACCCCACTGTTGTTGGGCATATTGGCCACATGCTGTGATTGGCCAAGGAGTGTTGCTGGGCAGAATGTTATGTTGCTAAAGTGTGGGAGGGGTCAGTGGTCTTAAATACAGGGCCCGCAGCCTGGGGCCTTCTCTTGGGCTGCGTGCACCGGATCACCCGCCCACCCTCCCTGAAAAGGGGGGGGGGTTCGTTGTCCTCTGACCTTGCTATGCCTGTCATGGGGTCACCTGCTTTCAGGGCAGGCGCCTGGTAGGAATTTTGTCCATTTGGCTGATTGGCTGGGGCCATTTGGTTTTTGCCTACTGCGTAGCAAATCGTTACAACTTGGTTTTTTTATAAGATATTTATTAAGATTTTCAAAGTATTACAAAGTGAAAAAAAATAAGAAAATACAAAATAAAAATACAAAATAAAAATGGTTAAAAACAACTCATTCTTTCCATTACTTATTTTTCATTAGCTTATTTCCCGGACCTCCTCACGCCTCCCTTTTTTTGTATTCCAGTTCAGTTTGTTGGTTCAGCAAATCCTTACCCTCTTTGTTTATCCTAATCTTTAATCTTAAAATATTGTAACGTTAAATTTTTACCTATTAATAATCCATTTTTCATATTCCCTTATAGTATTACAGCTGAAAACCACTTAATTTCTATCCAACATCATTCTAACATTCATTAATTTTACAATATTTCTGTAGATAGTCTTTAAATTTATTCCAATCTTCTTCCACCGACTCTTCTCCCTGGTCTCGGATTCTGCCCGCCAGTTCCATATAGTCCATCACCTTCATCTGCCATTCTTCCAGGGTGGGTAGATCTTGTGTCTGCAAATCGTTACAACTTGTAAGGTTGGCGGTTAGGCATTGGTTAAAATTGGTTGGTGGAGGGGTAAGTGCCTACCCCTCCAATGGTGGTGCTGAAAGGGAATTCTGTTAAAGGAATCCAGGGGCTTGCCATCCCTTTCGTCCTAGTCCCTGGCATCGGATTTGGGCCATGCAAGCCCCAGGGGGCATGAGGGTGAGAGATGAGGGACTGATGCCCAGCTTCATTTCTCCCCAATATGGTTCTCCCTGACTGGCTTCCGCTGAAATCCAGAAGTCAGTTCTGTCCCTGGGGCAAGGACAGATAGTCGTAACCAATGCCTAAGCAACCACTCACGTGTGTGTATTTAAATAAAGCTGTGGCCAAATTCATGCCAAAAACCTTAAACAAAAATTGATGTGTGAAGTGTGAATTATTGGGGTGGCCTGGGGGACCTCGACGCGCAAAATGCCGCTTGAAGTTCCTTTTGGAGGAAAGTCAATGCAGATGGAGGGACCATGAATCCAGGAAGTATTTTGACATGCCCTTGCTCATGGAGCTGCAACATCGCCTATTAGCCTTAAGCTGCTCACATGTTTAATTGTGACCTGGGTGGGTATCAAGTCAGTGGGAGGGGACCATTAGATTAGCTCTAATATGCGACAAGTTCTGCACACAAAGGGCTCAGCTGTTTTGTATTATTGTGTGAGCACCGCAGGGCTGACGGATTTCTTGAAAGCGATTCCCCTTCAACAGGAGCATTTCCCTACATACGAGAAGCAGGATCTGTGCCCTCTGAAAGAAAAGCAGAAGGTAGCTAGACTGCATGCACTATTAATAGGGCAGGAGCAAATATAATGCAGCTGGTGTAATAGAGTCATGGTAACCAATAAGAGAACCAAATAAGCAATTTATTTTTAAGCAGAGATTAGAGAGAAATGTTATCACAGCATGTCTTTGAGGGAGGAGGGGAAAAAAGCATTTTCAACACTGAACTTTTTAATCTTGTGAGTCAATAAGGTACTGGGGGATGAATGTGTGTTGAGTCATTTCAAATTATCGAATAATTTATAATCATAATAACACCTCTATATACCCAAGGATATTAAAGCACATTATGAGCTTTAATTAATTAGGTCTCTCTTGCAACACCTCTGTGTGGTAACTATTATTATCCCCATTTTACACATGAGTAAACAAAATAATTGCGTGTTTGGAAGAGCTGCCGGTCTTTAGCATTTCTTCTCATGCAGTGGGCAAGAATTCTATTTGGAGCATGGGGCGCAGGAGACAAAATCTAACTTAAGCAAGAGGAGAGACCAAGTATACACCGTAATCACTGTCCCAATTGTAATCTGTTGCTTACGTGGCAATGAGCATTCATCCTGATTAGTTTGAACGGTGTTTACATGCTTTCTCCTGTTAATAATTTGTTCATCCCACAGTTTCCACACCACTTTCCTAACTGCAAAAAGTCTGGAGTTGTTGTTGTTGTTGTTTTAGGAAATTGACTTGTTGCACTAGGTGACAGAACACTTTATTTTATTTTATTTTATTTTATTTTAAAAATATTTTTTCACATTTTTAAACATTACAAAGATCCATTCAAACAAAATAACACTAATGCAAACTTGGGGTTCTCTGAACCCCCGGACTCACCCCTCCCCGTTTTCAAAATGTGCATTTTTTATCTTACCGCATTTGATTACATTTATCTAACTTTAATTTAATCCTTTTTTAAAAGTCTTCAGTTTTGCAAATTACAAGTGTAATAAAAATCCTGCTAATTGTTGACAATGTTCTTTAATGTATTTTTCCCATTCTATATTAAATTTGTTGTCCTCTTGGTGTCTGATTCTTCGAGTCATCTTTGCCATTTCAGCATATTCCATCGTCTTCATAATCAACTCTTCTTTAGTTGGTGTTTTCTCTTCCTTCCATCCCTGGGTGTAAAGCATTCTTCCAGCTGTCATCCTATACATAAACAGTCTTTTCATATCCTTTGGTAATTCTTCTCCTATTATACCTATTAAACAGGCTTCTGTTTTTTTAAAAAGGAAAAGTTATCTTAAACATTTTTTTAATTCATTATATATCATTTCCAAGAATGCCTATGCCTTTTTGCACGTCCACCACAAGGTGACAGAACACTTTGATCTGCTTTAATTGCAGCTGTATCCATGAAATAAAGAACATGGCACAGCGATGTCTCTGCTTTTTAAGATGCTGTCTAGGTTTGTCCTTGCTTTTCTCCCAAGAAGCAGGCGTCTTTTAATTCCAAGGCTGCTGTCACCATCTGCAGTGATCATGGAGACCAAGAAAGCAAAATCTCTCACTGCCTCCATTTCTTCCCCTTCTATTTGCCAGGAGTTGATGGGACCAGTGGCCATGATCTTAGGTTTTTTTGATGTTGAGCTTCAGACCATATTTTGCGCTCTCCTCTTTCACCCTCAATAAAAGGTTCTTTAATTCTTTCTTTATTTTAAGCTAGTTCACAGAGAGCTTTCTTGCAAGCCTTGAGGTATGAAATACAGCTGATAAATGACAATAAAGGATTAGCCTGAAATATTTACAGTCTGTGATGTTAACAGCCATTTCATCTATATTAATTGGCAGCGCATCTCCACACCAGATGGCCCATTGCAAGGATAGAACATTACCCCAGTAGATTTATCCAGATTGCACATTAGGGAGTTTCAGGAATGCTGCTAACTTCTTTTACTGGTTCAAATTTGGTGGAAATATTTGCCCTGCTTGAGATCTTACTGCACAAAAGTAATTATGAGTTATATGTTTTACATACATGCCTCTTATCTGTTGCATGGGCAGGAGGAAAAAAATGCATGAAGTTTTGAGTAGAATGCAACATAAACATAGTTTTGCAGTACAGTGGTACCTTGGTTTACGAACCGTTCCGGAAGTCCGTTCTTAAACCAAAGCATTCTTAAACCAAGACGTGCTTTCCCATAGCAGCGGGGGACAATTTCCAAATAGAACACACTCAACAGGAAGTGAAACATGTTCTTATTCCAAGGCAAAGTTCACAAACCAAAACACCTACTTCCAGGTTTGCAGCATTCTTAATCGAAGTTTTTTCATAAACTAAGCTGTTCTTAAACCAAGGTACCACTGTAATTGAGTTTTTGGTTGACTTTTCAAAGCCAATGCTAACTTCAATTTTTTTAAAAAAAAATAAAAATAAAAATCTGGAGCCCCCAACTAGCTTTCCAAATTCAGGAGGCACATACAGGTAGTGTGATATGCGGCTTTAGGTGGGACAGGAGGAAAGGCAGAACGTAAGGCAAGGGAGACCAGTCCTTTAGGCGAGGGCTGGATGCAGTTCATTAGAGGAGAAGCTGGATGAAGATCTGGAGAAAGTTGGGGGAAAGCATCAACTAGGCTACAGTGGAGGGAACCAGTGTGAAAAAACACAGGAAGCTGAGTCAAACCATTGGTCTATCTACCTCTGTAGTCCCCTATTGTCCCTTCTGATAGTCAGGAGTGCTTTTGAGGGTTTCAGGATGAGGAGATGCTGCTTGAAAAATGCTGGAGACCTTCTGCATGCATGGTAGATGTTCAACCATTGAGCTATGACCCTTCTCTAAACAGTTGGAAAGATATATGGGATTTAGGATTGCTTGTGGAGGAAGAAGATAGCAGTGGGCTTTTCTCTGGCTCTTTCATTCAGCATTCTGTCTTGAAAAGAAAGTGCAGAGCCCCCTAAAGCAGCACAGTTATGAATGATGTGTCAGACTAAACCACTTGGTTATTGCAGCCCTGTGGGCATGCACCGGCTTCCAGAAGTCAAGGTAGCAACACAGGGGAATGCGTGAATAATTCCTAAGTCAGCACGCTGTTGGCAGAGCCAAATTTCTATTGATGTGGAACTCGGCAATCTTCAGACAGGATAAGGGATATTGACAAGCAAATGAGCGAGAGGCTCCTGCTCTTGTTTTTATTGGGCTTGTGCTGTCAAATCCAAAGGTGGAACTTGCTCTGGGAAGATGAAAGGTCGCATCTTCTACACATACGTTTCTATGCAGTCATTGCTGGGGAAGTCCAGCAAGCTGAAACACACAATGTTTATGTATTGACTGTTCATCATTTCTCATCTAAGAAGAAGAGCAGTCACGAGGGAGAAGGCTTTTTCTGTTAGAATTCCTGCTCTGTGATTGCAGTCATGGGATTTTTGTCTTTCCCATAACAGTATATGTTTTGACTCCACAGAGTGGAAAGTGAAGGAGACAGGATGTTTGTGTTACTGTGTTCCATGAAGTGGGACTATTGTCCTTTGTTCTTTTTCTCTTTGCTGTCTGATGCTAGAGAGAGAGGGAGCCATGTTGCAGTGCTCCGCGTGTGTTTATATGTAAATAAAGTAGATCAGCCAAAATGCTGAGTTGCTGAGGTCTGTCACGCAAGCTACGAAGACTCTGTGGATCCCTAAGTGTGCCGATGTCTGTTGGCATCGGTCGCTGTGATGTTCAGGCTGAAGAAAGCTAATGAAGCTCCCGAACGATCGACCAGAAGGGAGAGAACATGCAAGTCGAGCATGTGTCTCTGCCAGGGTCCTATTTGAGTGTAGAATGAGCTCCTGACATTTTCATTGGTGGTACCCAGTCATAGGAGCCAACCCCTAAGGGCTGAGGTCCCTCTGGTCTCCCCAATGAAATATTTGAGGGAGCCAGGCCTCTCCCAAGTTGATGAGCATTGACATTCAAGTGGTGTGTGTGCACTGCATCATGTGATTGATTATATGGGGCAGGGCTTACCTGCCCCCCTATATTTTATTCAGGTTGGCACTCCTGTGCCCAGTTATGGAACTCTTTCCATAGGAAAGGTTCTCAAGTACCTGCGCTGTTTATTCTCTCAGGCATTTACAATTATTATGATATTATTTATGTTTATGCAGTGTTTTTCCCCCTTAAAAAATATTTAGGGGTACTCTCATTTTGACTCAAGAAAACCACCATTTTATAGTTCAAATCGGGGGAAATAAATTCAGTAAATGGACAAAAGGACAAAGATTCACAAAATGTTTAGGGGTATGCGTCCCCCAAGAAAAATAGCACTGTACTTACAGCTGTTGATGTTGTTGAAAGGGAAGCTCTCTTTTAAACATTTTGCCATTCATTATGCTGTCTGCTAAATTCATTTTGAAGTCTTATCAAATTTGGACAGTGCTTTTGCTTTAATTGTTGAGGTGGCTGTGGTTGGTATTATTGCTATTTATTAGTTGCTTTGCTCACAAAAGTGAACCGAAATGACTTATAGACATAATGTAAACATTAAAAACCACCAGATCCAATAAAATTAAATGGGTCAGCAGATGAGAAGAGCAACAGAAGTTTTAAAAAGATTGTCTTAATTCAGAGGGGGAAAGAAAGAAGAAGAAGAGTTTGGATTTGATATCCCGCTTTATCACTATCTGAAGGAGTCTCAAAACGGCTAACATTCTCCTTTCCCTTCCTCCCCCACAACAAACACTCTGTGAGGTGAGTGGGGCTGAGAGACTTCGGAGAAATGTGACTAGCCCAGCAGCTGCATGTGGAGGAGCGGAGATGCGAACCCAGTTCCCCAGATTACGAGACTACCGCTCTTAACCACTACATCACACTGTCTCCCAGTGAGGGGCCATATAGACAACCCTAGAGAGGTTAGTTCATAGAATCGTAGAATTGCAGAGTTTGAAGGGACCCCAGTGGTCATCTAGTCCAACGCCCTTCAATGCAGGAATCTCAGATAAAGCATTCATGGCAGATGGCCACCCAACCTCTGCTTAAAAACCTCCAAGGAAGGAGAGTCCACCACCTCTTGTGGGAGTCTGTTCCACTGCCGAACAGCTCTTACTGTCATTTAGTTTTTCCGAATGTTTAGTTGGAATCTCCTTTTTGTAACTTGAAGCCATTAGTTCAAGTTCTACCTTCCAGAGGAGGAGAAAAGAAGCTTGCTCCATCTTCCATGTGACATCCCTTGAGATACTTGAAGACGGCTCTCATATCTCTTCTGAATCTCATTTTTACCAGGTTAAACATACCCAAATCCCTTAACCATTCCTCATAAGGCTTGGTTTCCAGAACTTTGATCATCTTGGTCACCCTCCTCTGCACATGTTCCTGCTTAGAATGGTAAGCAAGAAGATGAACTATTTTAAGGCCTGATATTGGTCTCCATAAAGTACACAGAGCATGTTAGTTCAGGTTGCTTCCATCGCCACTGTGTAATTTCTGATTGGTACTGTGAAATAAATTACTGAAATGAAGGAACATTTTAGGAAAACTCAAGTAGAAAATCTATGCTTGCCAAGTTGTATTGGCTTCTTTGTGAATTAAATTGTGACTGGGACAATTATTTATTTTTTTAAAAAATAAAAACAAGTAGATGCTCCACTTTCCTGTTTTGTTTTTTTTAAAAAAGATTGTGGTATTTATAGCCAGCTCTTCATTGAACGTTTTCCATCCCAAAGAAATAAAAATAAACAGAACAAAAGTATACAAAAAAATGAAAAATAGGGTTCAGTAAACAACCAATTAAGTTTTTTTTCATAAGGTACACATGCAAAACCACAATGTCAAAAATTAAAATTCCTAATTGAACCAAACACAAGATATTTAAACAGATTAAGCAACCAATGGTCTTTGCAATAGTTCCCATCCTTTTTTCCACTTATTGTAGCCTATTCCCCAACCCACCCCACTTTCTCACACACAAACAGAGTGTGCCAACAGACTCTCACCTTGCAACTTTTGAGCAGTTTAACACATTTTATCCCCCTATTCAACCTATCCAGACTCTCACCCTGAGTGTTATTAATAATTGCCCAAAAGCATCTACAACAAGAAACTCCCACACCTTGTCCCTCAAAGCTACTGAGTGAGAATTCTGCATCACACACACATGTATTTAACATCAAACTGAATATTTTATATGAGATATATACATTTGTTCACACACACACACACACATGGATAGACGTTGCTATTGGATGTGGTGTCATCTAGTGGCTAAAGAAATTAACTGCACCAGTTGCTGAGGTGAGGTAATCAAAGAAAGGCATGCTGGGAGCCCCCTCTTGTATTAGAAGATGCAAGTGAAGAAATTGGTGAAAACGGATAGCATTTTTATTATGCAGCTATTATCAAGCACCATACAGCTAGAGCGGAAACGAAAGCAGTCTCTCAACGATTTTCTTCAAAACTGCCAGCGGAGAATATTGATGATGCATATACCCTAGTGGTAGGGACGCGGGTGGTGCTTTGGGTTAAACCACAGAGCCTAGGACTTTCAGATCAGAAGGTTGGCGGTTTGAATCCCCGCCATGGGCTGAGCTTCCGTTGCTCAGTCCCTGCTCCTGCCAACCTAACAATTCGAAAGCACGTCAAAGTGCAAGTAGATAAATAGGTACCACTCCGGCGGGAAGGTAAACGGCATTTCCATGCGCTGCTCTGGTTCGCCAGAAGCGGCTTAGTCATGCTGGCCACATGACCCAGAAGCCGTATGCTGGCTCCCTCGGCCAGTAAAGCGAGATGAGCGTCGCAACCCCAGAGTCGGTCACGACTGGACCTAACAGTCAGGGGTCCCTTTACCTTTACCTTACTATACCCTAGTGGTGCAAAAAAGGTTTGATATTCCGCAGGACAGGTTGCTGAAATGTCTATAACAGTTATTTGGTGCCCTCAATCCTGTATTCGGAAGCAATATGTCTAAGGATCTCCATAATGCAGAATGAGACCGACAACTTTGAAGTCAACCTGGATTTGTTCAGGTTGATGCGCTCATGCCGGGGCACCGAGGGAGCCTGCGAACTAACTGTCCATCTTAATCCACTCTAGGCTCTGAGGAATACACATCCGATCGTCAGTTATGCTTGAAAAGTTCCCTCTGATTTCAACGGGACTTATTCATGAGTAACTAGCAACAGGATTGCAAGCTGAGTAATTGGATAACTAAATTGGATAAGGCGCTGTTGTACTCTGGTATCGGATATTGCTCCCCTACATTGTTAATAACCATGGCATTCTGTTCCCATCCCACTCGGATCGCAATCTTTTCAACAGATTTAGCCATTTTAGCATTTGATAAAGTACGAAAATTGCAAAGATGATGCTAAAACAAAGGAAAGCTGGCAATTTTTTGTGCTGTGTCTTGGCTGCCCACTGTGGCCAGGTGTTTGCAGAAAGGAGAACGCAATAGCTGTGGGCTGATCTAGCACATCAGCATCGTAGATGTTTTCAATTTTTTCGTATTCATTTCCTTGGCAAGATAATAGCTCATTCAATCGTGGGGCGGTCCCCCCCTGTGACCACAATTTTCTCTCCTTGATCTTAGTTGGCTCTTCTACTTTTCTTTTGCCTTCTGCTGCCTCAATTTTTCATTTGCTTTTCCGCTCAGTCTTTTTCTTAGATCATTGAGTTTGCAGCAAGTCAGGTGAGCTGTTCCTCTCCACCAGGAATTCAGAAATCGTGAGCTTTCAGATTCAATTGGATCATGGCTCTCATCATCCCTGATCATTGCTAATGCAGGCTGTGGTGGATGGCAGTTGGAGTCCAACCCTTTAAAAGCCAGTATATCCACACTCCTGCTCTGCACCTTTCCTGTATCATTCCCTCCAAATAAAAATTAATTCAGCTACATGGTGGACCTATGGAGTTTATAACAGGAGTGAAGAATCACTAACTTTTATGAAAGGATGGATGGGTGCGATGGGTAGTCAGGAGTGAAAAAAATTTTTTTTGGCTCCATAGGCCACATCCTTATTAGGATTGGTACTGCAGTCCAAATTTGATAGGTCTTTCACCTGTCAATCACATTGTGTCACATGATTGACAGGTGGGTTGATTGCATGGCGTTTCTGGTCAGTTGGGAGTTGACTGTCAGGTGGAAGTTAACTATCAACGAATGGAGGCTGAGTTTAGACATGTTGCAAGAGAAAGACCTTGAGGAGGGAAGTTGTGACCAGAGAGAAAAGCTGAACAGAATAGTTAACTCCCATTCAACCAATATGTTGTTAATAAAAGGTAAAGGGACCCCTGACCATTAGGTCCACTTGCGGACGACTCTGGGGTTGCGGTGCTCATCTCGCTTTATTGGCCGAGGGAGCCGGCGTACAGCTTCCGCGTCATGTGGCCAGCATGACTAAGCCGCTTCTGGCAAACCAGAGCAGCACACGGAAACGCCTTTTACCTTCCCACCAGAGCGGTACCTATTTATCTACTTGCACTTTGATGTGCTTTAGAACTGCTAGGTTGGCAGGAGCAGGGACCACGCAACGGGCGCTCACCCCGTCGTGGGGATTCGAACCGTCGACCTTCTGATCAGCAAGTCCTAGGCGCTGTGGTTTAACCCACAGCGCCACCCGCATCCCCTACTGGTCTGGTAAAGATCAGAAGGGTGACTGGGTTGCTCTAAGAGACTTCACTCTCAGAGGAAGGTTAAACTTTCCAAGACATGGAGGGGTGAGGGCAGGGAAGCAGCAGGATAAAGTAGAAGGAGCATGATTGCCTGCTCACAAAGCAAAAGTAAATACATAAACAGCTTGGTGAGCTAAAATATTGGAAAGGAAATATTGAAGTATGCTGTAGTAGCTGTTGCCTGTGAGCCACTTATAATAAACACTGGGTACACAGAAGAGAAGGGACAATAATCTAATTTGACATACAATTTATGCTCTCTCTCATGGCTATAATGTGAAATAATAACCACAAATTCAGGAATGGTTTCAAGATAAGGCAGCTTACGAAAGGCACATTGAACTAATTTAACCATAGCCCTAATGTCTGCTCAGGTATTTAAAACCCAAAAAAGGTCTCCTTCCCGCAATTTCAAATCATAATCACTGTTCAGTGTAGGGTTAACTCAAATTGTGGGTGTGTGCTGTCCCTGAAGTATATTAGGTATTTCAGACCGACAGGGAGGAAATAAAGCTTTCATTTAAATGAAATTTCTCCGGAGAAGATTATTAAATCTACACCTCATAAATTCTTACAGGCATAATTCAGCAGCAAGAACTATGGAATGGTTAAGGCTAGACGGGCATTTGTGATGAATTCTGAACATTTCACCTGCCTAATCTTTTTTAGAGCAAGCTCTACAGACTAAACATGAGCAGCTAGGAGAGAGAGAGCAAGGAGCTGAATGCTTTTGCCAGAGTACCAGTTATGTTAGTCTCTTTCAGCAAAACCACAAAGAGTCTTGTTGCACCTGAAATGCTGACAAATTTATTATGTCAGAAGCTTTGGTGGACTACAGTGCAGTGATAAATGTGTTGCTCTTTAAGGTGCCACACTAATTTCAGGTGTTGTTGTTTAAAAAAAGTTTCATTAGAAAAATGTTGTGCCTCACCTTCCTCTGTAGGGGATAAAAGTTTAGCTATAGTGATGAGAAAGAATCTGGTAGCTTGCTTTTCTGTTCCTTCTTTTTTGTTTGTTTGTTTGTTTCTTCTCTTTGTTTCCTGTAGTTTAGTTTGCTTCTTTTATTGCATTGTGAAAACTTCAATAATTTCCCCCCAATTCCCCCCCCCCCAAAAAAGGTAAAAATGTTGTCCCACCTCTGTGGGGTAGTGGTTAAGAGCGGTGGACTCATAATCTGGTGAACCAGGTTCACTTCCCCGCTCCTCCACATGCAGCTGATGGGTGACCTTGGGCTAGTCACACTTCTCTGAAGTCTCTCAGCCCCACTCACCTCACAGAGTGTTTGTTGTGGGGGAGGAAGGGAAAGGAGAATGTTAGCCGCTTTGAGACTCCTTAGGGTAGTGATAAAGCAGGATATCAAATCCAAACTCTTCTTTTTCTTCTTCTTCTGTTCCCTTTTATATATTAAAAGTTGCCTTGAGGGGGCATGGTTCTAAAAGGCAGCCCAGAAATCTCTAAAATGAGGAAGCAATATAGCATTCCTAACAGAGATGGGAAAGGTTTAGATCTTTTGATGCATCCAATATATTACTGCTGATTTCTGCTGGTGAAGAAGAAAGTAGGAGTGTTATCTCCTTTTCTTTGCTGTGCCAGGTCCAGCTTGGCACAGGAGAAGGGTTTGAAGTTAAGGCCTCTTGCAAAGGGGCAGACTTTGGTCTTCCAAAAGACTTGGGCAGGACAGTTGTGGCAGGAAATCTGCATTAACCTGACAGGATTAATACACCAAAAATATGAGGAGTGGGTATGTGAAGTCTGCAGTGAGTTTACTCCCCTCGAGTTTTTAAATATCAAACACACATTAGGGAAATCAGTCCTGAGTGCTCCCTGGAAGGAGAGATCCTGAAGCTAAGGCTCCAGTACTTTGGCCACCTCATGAGAAGAGAAGTCTCCCTGGAAAAGACCCTGATGTTGGGAAAGATTGAGGGCACAAGGAGAAGGGGGCGACAGAGGACAAGATGGTTGAACAGTGTTCTTGAAGTTACCAACATGAGTTTGACCAAACTGCGGGAGGCAGTGGAAGACAGGAGTGCCTGGCATGCTCTGGTCCATGAGGTCATCAAGAGTCGGACACAACTAAACGATTAAACAACAAGACTTGCTGGATTCAGCCTTGGCTGAGTTTTTCTTTTTCTTTTTGGATCCCTGTTAAATGGGATTTACTCTTATGGAAGAACGAGGTAATCTCAATGAAAGAACAATGGCAAGAAAAACTGATGAGCTATGCAGAGTTGGCAAAGTTAACATACAAATTACGTGAGAAGGACAACCGTGACGTCAGGGAAGAATGGGAACTTTTTCCAAACTATTTAAAAAGACAACAAAAGGATTTGGACTCCTTGGCAGGTTTTGAATAAACCTCCACAAATTTATTAGTAGAACATAGGATAGATAAGGTAATGATATGTACAATTTTATAATATGCAGAGAATAACATGTATAAACAAATCAGAGAGGGGAGCTGAGGGAAGGCTCTGGAGGGTGGAAGAGGGAGGGAAGGAGGGGGGGGAAGGGGGAAAATGTAATTGGCTATATTGATTTATAATTTGATTTGTTAAATTTGTTCAGTATTTATTTATTTTATTTTTTTAAAGGGATTTACTCTTAAGCAAGTTTGCATAGGGCTGCAACCTTAATGTTTCAGTGTTGATCTGGAGTAAACATAAATAAATAAATTATTTGGTGGCCCTTAAAAAGAATTCTAAAATGGCAAGACTTGCATAGGAAAAGGAGGAAAGAACTTTTCATTCAGAGAAGCTCCACGCCGCCACACACAAACCACCTACAGAATCCAACAAAGAAAATCTTCCATTTGTATGAGATTCTAAGGGTTCATTTTCTGAACTTTTGATTTGAGAAAGGCGACATTCGGAAAGGTCAAGAGGTGAATTTAAGGTGACAGAGGAGGTCACGCAGAGCGGAAGGTGGTGAAGAGAAGGAAAAGGCAGGTGAGAATATTGTGAGAGGCAGACAGGAAAGCAATATAAGCAGGCAAGAGGAAGTAGAAAGTGGAGAGGGAAAAGGACTGAGGGAGCACGCCAAGGCAGGAGTAGACAAGACAGCAGGCAGGTAGTTGGCAGTAGAAACAATGGTTAAGAAGGTGAGGTGAGAGAGAAAGTGGAAGCAG
Organism: Podarcis liolepis; assembly: GCF_965112155.1. Lineage (NCBI taxonomy): Eukaryota > Metazoa > Chordata > Lepidosauria > Squamata > Lacertidae > Podarcis > Podarcis liolepis. The sequence goes on along the minus strand of NC_139562.1, from coordinate 59,783,414 downwards.
AGAAAAGATTAGAAAAGTGCCAGAAGTTGGGAAATGATATATAATGAACTTTAAAAAATGTTGAAATATACAATTGTAAAATCCAACCAACCCAGAAGCCTTCCTATTAGGAATTATAGGTAGAGAAATACACAGGCTGGAGAAAACATTGTTTTTATATGCTACAACTGAAGCGAGAATATTACTAGCCCAACGATGGAAGTAGGAAGAGATACCATCGAAAGAAGAGTGGCAGATGAAATTAATGGTCTATGCCGAATTGGCAGAATTGACTGGGGAAATTCGGAAGGAGCAGGACCAGAATTTCTTGAAGGACTGGAACAAATTTATGTTGTACTTGAAAGACAACTGTAAACAGCTGACATCGCTAATAGGGTTACAAGAATCTTTGTAGGCTTAAATTATCATTTATTCCTAAATGCAATTCACAAATTGTTTATTTAAAATCATGATCTAATGGTAATATTAATAAGAATGCATATTAGAGATAAAGTTGGAAAAGCATTAGTTGAGGAAGATGAAAGATTGATCACCTTTCTGACAATTTAAGAACACAAAAAGTTTGGCATAAATCACAAAACAAGCATTTGAGACACCCGGGTATAGGGTGGTATATATATTCAAATAATAATAATAATAATAATTTTCACTACAGTTTGATGAGTTAAGAGATGTGTCCATGTATGCTGTTCTTCTTGTACACGTGAGGCATGATAAGAGGAAGAAACTAAGGAAGAAATGTTACTCAGCAAAGAACTGCCAAGAACTACTACAGTAATAATTTCAAAACTTTGGACAGCTCCATGGTAGAAAATGATCTAAAATGGAGCAGCTATGTTGGTCTATTAGTGGATGGTGTAGTTTCTATGGCAGGAAGGTAAAACAGACTGATTCCACTCACAAGGTTGCTCCAAATGCAACTTGGATTTGTTGCTTTCTCCACAGAGAAGTGCTAGCTTCCAAACATATAAATGAAGTCCTGCACCGTGCTGTTGGAAAAGGCGTGAAATTTGTTAATTTCATCAAAGCCCATGCTCTTAATTCAAGATGTTTTGAAGTTCTCTGCACAAAAATGGGTTCTGAACAAAAAGCAAGTGTTGCACACATAAATGACATGGGCATCACAAAGAAAAAGTGCTCCCAAGCTTGTTAGAACATCTATACTAAGTGCTGGAGTTCTTGAGAAATAAAGAGTGGCTGTTATGGTTGGCATACCTTGCAGATCTTTTCAGCTGCTCAAATGAATTAAATACTTCAGTGCAGGTAAGACGTCCTCCCCCCTCTTCTTTTTACTAGGTAAAAAAAAAAATAAACGCTGAAACTCAAGTTGAGATGCTTATCTGAAAATTTTATAGGTTGCACAATTTCTCAAGGAAGATCAAACGGCAAATTTTGCTTACTGGAATTTTTGCTCTATAAGACTCACTTTTTCCCTCCTAAAAAGTAAGGGGAAATGTGTGTGTGTCTTATGGAGCGAATGCAGGCTGCGCAGCTATCCCAGAAGCCAGAACAGCAAGAGGGATTGCTGCTTTCACTACGCAGCGATCCCTCTTGCAGTTCTGGCTTCTGAGATTCAGAATATCTTTTTCTTATTTTCCTCCTCCAAAAACTAGGTGCGTCTTGTGGTCTGGTGCGTCTTATAGAGTGAAAAATACGGTATGGCAAAAGGGACATTATGCAACAGGTGGAACAGTTGATTTCAGTGAGTCTTAACCAGCCCACATTTTCAGATTTCACCCTAATGTCACTTTGCCTTGGAAGGAAGAAAGTCACACAAAGAAGAAGGGCTGAGATTATACCATCTATGGATATGGAATTTGCATATAAAAGTCACATTATTCCTTTAACCCATACTTGGAGCTGATTCAGTGAATGGGGTGTTTGGTGGCCAGGAAACCATGGCAACAGAATTAAGTTAACCATCATGTTAAAGGATGATGCGGAAAAGGAAGACGAGAGAGTGCAATCTTCCTAATTCAGTTTCCAACAACTGTGTTGGTTGTACAAACCTATGAAGTCAAAAATATTAAGGCTTCATTTTTCTCTCCATTCATATTTCTGGGCATGAGTCACTGTACAGTGGGAAAAGATCTCCCTTTTAAGAAACGTGCTTTTCCTCCCTTTTTTTTGCAAGTCACTTCTTTGCAGATCAGAATTGGATTTTAAAGGGTCACTCACACCATCCCGTTCTCTATTAAATCAGTCGCAGAAGACATCGCCTGTGAATAATGCCTTTTTATGCCTGGAGTCACACAGTATTTATAATTGTGTTTCAAAATTATTGCATTTTAATTTCATTAGATTTTATTTAAACCAGATTGATGCTTCAGGCAGCAGAATGACCATACAGCGGGGTTTATGTCGAACCATTTCCTGAGTTTTCCGCTGTAACCGGAGTGCCAATTGCCAAAGAGGAATAGAATAGAAAATGTCATCAGGAATGATTTGCTATTCACATTTAGTCAGAGTTTAGTTACAGAGCTTTGGGCCAAATACCAAATCACCATTTATAAGAACCTTCAGAAAAGAGCTTGAAAAGAAGAATCAGCCTTGAAGTGTTTCCTTGTAATTCCAGGAATGTCTTAATCCAATTTAAAATTAATTACCTCCAAGTCGTATATCAGGATACCTTTGGCTCTTTAAACAGTGGCATTAATCAGACTAGCCACCAGGTCTCATTTTTTTTTGGACACTGCTTTGAAAATATTATCTGAAACTTACAGACAACTTTCAAAGAGAGTTTCACAGAACTTTCTTTGGGAACCAACTATTAAGGTCTGGGGCAGATAGATTTGTGTAAATTCAGAACAGGAGACACAAGGCTATATTAAGCCCTGCTGGATTTGCCCAAAGGTCTACCTAGTCTACAATAGCCCTACAAGGTGATAGACAATGGAACCTCGATTTTCAAACTTAATCCATTCCGGAAGACCATTTGGCTTCCGAAAAGTTCCAAAACTGAGGATCAATGGGTGGGCTTCAAAGTCAATGAGGGGAAAAAATTAAAACGTGGCTCGGAAGCCGTTCACCTTCCAAAAATCATTTAAACTGGAGAAGTTACTTCCGGTTTTCGGTGTTCGGGAGCCAAAACATTCCAAAATGGAGGTGTTTGGGAACCGAGGTTTGACTGTATATGGTAAGTCTGCAAGTGGGTCATGAGGTCAAGAGTTCTGTCCAGTGTCAGAATTACGTACAGTGGTACCTCAGGTTAAGTACTTAATTCATTCCGGAGGTCTGTTTTTAACCTGAAACTGTTCTTAACCTGAAGCACCACTTTAGCTAATGGGGCCTCCCGCTGCTGCCGGAGCATGATTTCTGTTCTTATCCTGAAGCAAAGTTCTTAACCTGAAGCACTATTTCTGGGTTAGCGGAGTCTGTAACCTGAAGCGTATGTAACCTGAAGCGTATGTAAGCTGAGGTACCACTGTATAAGCTAAACAAACTATAGCTTAGGGCCCCACTCCCTTGCCCCCCCCAAAAAAAATTCACTTGTATTTGAGTTCAACAATTACTTTGATAAAATACATGTTTTGTTATGTGCAAATGGCTTTAGATACCTATTAGGTCCATTAATTACCATATAGCACATATTCAACATAAAAACAGTGACAATTTGTTGTTGACAAAGGACAGCTAGATATATAAAGGGCCCCACTACCTTCAGTTGCTTAGGGCCTCATCAAACCTAAATCTGGTACTGGTTCTGCCACATCATGTCCACCATACCTCTGCTTCTGGAGAAAGCATCTAGCCATCATGACTAGTAGCCACTGAGAGATTGATCCCCCATGCTTTAGTTTAATTCACCCTTCAAGTCATTTGTAAGAACGTACTCTAAAGCCCACTCCAATTTCTGCAGGACCAGCTCAGTCCATTTGCTGAGATTAGTGCACTGGGAAGCTATTCTCCTTGCCAGGTTCTCGTGTTTCTTGTTTGGCATTCATTCAGCGCACTGGGGTGCTACCATCTGGACCCACCTTTCACAGGAGGAAGTGTGATCTCGGTTGTCACCCCCCATTTAGCTTTGCATGGCTACCAAGGCAAAACAACAATAACAGGAACAAGACTTGTTTCCGCATATTAATGCTACTGCAGGAAAATATATATATAATTGCTCTTTGCAACAAAGGATTACATTGTACCTTAAAACTGGCAGATGTTGCATCTTCTCTAATTGGTCATGTGTGATGTGTAAGAGCTGACTTGCAACAAGAATCTGAAATGAGCCAGAAGGCTTTGTTTGTGCAGGCTTCTAAATGAGCATCCTCATCTAAAGAAGTGAGCGCAGAACGCCCAAGACTACATAAAGGAAGCCTTAGGGACAAGTTAAGGGATGCGGGTGGCTCTGTGGTCTAAACCACAGAGCCTAGGGCTTGATGATTGGAAGGTTGGCGGTTCGAATCCCTACCACGGGGTGAACTCCCATTGCTCGGTCCCAGCTCCTGCCAGCCTAGCAGTTTGAAAGCACTTCAAAGTGCAAGTAAATAAATAGGTCTCGCTCTGGCGGGAAGGTAAATGGCATTTCTGTTGGCTGCTCTGGTTCGCCAGAAGTGGCTTAGTCATGCTGGCCACATGACCCAGAAAAACTTTTTGCGGACAAACATCGGCTCCCTCACCAGTAAAGCGAGATGAGCGCCACAACCCCAGAGTCATTCGAGACTGGACTTAATTGTCAGGGGTACCTTTACCTTTACCTAGGGACAAGTTAAACCCCATCCAGAGCTGGCCCAGCCATGAGTAGGTGAGGACACTGCTTCAGGTGGCAGAAGCACTCCCACCCCATCAAACAGCATGCCCGTGGGTGCTCTGCCTGCCTGCCACCTCTGCCATTGGCAGAGAAGGGCTGCTGCCATCGGTGCCAATTTTGGGCAAGATCTCACCCCACATTGTCATGCTCTTGGCCCAAAATTGGCAACAACGGCGGTAGCACTTCTCTGCCCGCAGTGGGTCCAGCAGGTCAGAGGAGGCAGGAGCAGGTAGATGGTAGCAGGAGCTGCAACAGCAGGACACTTCTGAAAGAGATGAGGTGCCCTGACCCCAGGGTGGGAAGGAGGAAACAGCCCCCCCCCCCACTTGCTGAAGAACTCTTTTATCCAACAAGCTCTTTAGATGCAACTCTTGCTGTTTGACCGGAGCGCGAAGCTGCATGTGCAGCACATGTTTGCATGCACAGTTCATAAGCACATGTTCATATGCACACGTCAGCATGTAAATGGATGCGTTCAGGCATGGGCTGTATCTTTGTGGGTGTCCAGGCACCCCCTGGAGTTGATGCCAGTTTCTACAGATCAAGCAGTTTTTCTTTATTTTTAAATACAGTGGTACCTCAGGTTAAGTACTTAATTCGTTCCGGAGGTCCATTCTTAACCTGAAACTGTTCTTAACCTGAAGCACCACTTTAGCTAATGGGGCCTCCTGCTGCTGCCACGCCGCCGGAGCACAATTTCTGTTCTCATCCTGAAGCAAAGTTCTTAACCTGAGGTAATATTTCTGGGTTAGCGGAGTCTGTAACCTGAAGCGTATGTAACCCGAGGTACCACTGTAGTTGAAGCAACGTAAACATTCCTCTTTTAGATAACTTTTTTTTTAAAAAAAAAAAATACAGGTTCTTAATAAGGCTAATGAAATTTTCTCACATATCCCAGAAATATAATTTTTGTCTCTTCTTTTGTAAATGCTTTTAATTAACTTATTATTACAGCACAAACACACATGACACTTAGAAAACAAACTACAAAAGAAAACACAAAACAAATGATAAACATATATCCATATATCTGCATGTATCTGCACACAGACTTCTGTTATCCAATCGTTAGTTCTTATTCTATTCTAATAGACTTCCTTCGGTTTACAAATACAGCATATGGAGAAGGGTAGAAAAGACAAAATAAGAAAGAAACAGTTTATCAAGTTTAAAATCAGACCTGCGTTAAGGAGGAAGGAAGTCTATAATTTTTCTCTTTATGTTTCCTTTGTCAAAGTTTGTCTTCTGTAATGTTTACTGTAGTTCTTTGTCTACACCTGCAATGTTCACGCAAAGGCAAGAATAATTTTGTATCTAACTTGACTCCAGCGCTGACCCAATTGCTTTGAATCTATCCCTCCTGTATTAAAAATCCTTAAGAGTTATTTTTCACCAAGGCACTTTCCTTGCTGAGATGGGCCTGCCTGCTGTGAACTGTATTGTCTGTACTTTTTCTTTTGTGCCAAATTGTAAAAAGAGGAGATTTGGGCTGCAACCCTACCTACAGACACTTACTGGGAGTGAGTTCCATTGACCTCAGCGGGGGCTTTCTTCTGAGTAGATGTGTATAAGATTATGCAGTCAGTTTTATAATAAAGTATTTAAAAAGGATAATATGTTTAAAAGAGTCACAGACTCAATAGTTAACTTCAGTTAAAAAATCTATTATTTTGTTAATAAACCTATGGAGAAAAGTCCACAGGTACATGGGCTTGTTGGTTGCCTCAACTCTAGGTCAGGGCAGTGAAGAAGCAAAACATGCCACAAAATGGAGTCTGAGCTGGAAGGTGCAGGAGATACCATGCCATATCCTCCAACATTTCTCCGATGAAAATAGGGATGTCCTGTTCCATCATCATTCTAACGATCTCTGGCAAGCAATTAGCCCGATAAGCAGTGACGACTCTCTGTCAGTTTTATGCAAGTTTATATGCCAGACATATTCAGAGCACGGCCTTCCGTGTTCTCTCATTAAAAGTACAGTAGTACCTTGGTTCTCAAATGCCTTGGTTCTCAAACACTTTGGTTCTCAAACTCCGAAAACCTGGAAGTAAGTGTTCCGGTTTTCAAACGTTTTTCGGAAGCCGAACATCTGACGTAGCTGTTGACTATTGTTTCCAGGGCACCTTCACCAATCAGAAGCTGTGCCTTACCACTTACCTCTTTTCCTTAGGATGTCCCTATTTTCGTCAGAGAAATGCTGGAGGGGATGTCCCTGTTTTCATCGAAGAAATGCTGGAGGGTATGGAATAGGACATCTCCAGGGCTTTGTTCCAGCCAGAACTTGCTGGAACTCAGTTCTGGCACCTCTCAGGTGGGCACTATTGCCCTTAAAAAAGATCAAGAAAGGCATTCACAGTGAGCTCCAGAACCTCTTTTTCTAGAAAAATAGCACTGGACGTACCTATTTTCAATGGAGAAATGTTGGAAGGTATGCAACAAATCATTGAAATGGACCGGGAGCTGTTCTCAAGTAGACAGCTAACTGGGCAGTGGGAATGTGGTCAGCACAATCTTTTTCTCTAAGTCTCCTGTTTTAATTGTTGTATTGTTTTTTTGGGATTGTTTCTGCATATTTTAATTAGGGGTGTTTACATTTTAATACATTTCTATACTTGTAAACTGCTCCGAAGCCATTTTGGCATGAAGCAGTATCTAAACAAATTAAACCACAGTAAACATGGGCAATGCGTAAACCAGCTATTTCTCACAAAACCTTTTTTTTTTGGGGGGGGGCGTTGAGCTAGTCCCTACAACTTGAGTTCCAATTTCTATGTTTTATATTACTTCTGTCAAGTCCTGCCCTTTGGATACTTGTCAAGGAAGCGTATTAAAGAGTGCATTTTGGAACTGAAAGCCACCTTCTGTTTTAGTGAGCGCAAACTGCAGTTCTAATTTAGTTGGTGTTGCGGTCTAAGTGGTAAAGAAAGCATTTAAGCAACTGACAACTGGAAAGCACAAATAAGTTTGAGGGGAAGGATTTAGAACGTTCTCTAGCCAAGAAAAGAGAACTAAAGCCCATACGTCTTCATTAAGAAACTGGACCTTGTATTAAATACAATTAAAATTTCTTTTCTAGACTCCAAAGTAAAGGTATTGTTATAAAGTGGTGCAGGCAATGGCCCCAGTAATTCCTTTGCATGTATGAAGCCGATAGTCTGGAAATGTGATATCCTTTACAATGGGATTGTACTTTATGCAGTGGTACCTCTGGTTACGAACTTAATTCGTTCCGGAGGTCCGTTCTTAACCTGAAATTGTACTTAACCTGAGGTACCACTTTAGCTAATGGGGCCTCCTGCTGCCGCCGCGCAACCGTGCAATTTCTGTCCTCATCCTGAGGTAAAGTTCTTAACCTGAGGTACTACTGTAATATATAAACATTCAAACTACTGTCAACCAATTTATATCTCTAATTCTAAGCTGCCACACTATTCTGGGAATGTTCAGGGTGGCAGGAGAGGATATACTGTTTATTAATATCCTTCCTAACTTATGCTAGCAAGTTCCTTTACTTAGCAGAGGTACATTCTCCTTTTACATGCACAGCAAACAGCTGGTTGCAGGCTCGTGTGCGCCTCTCACTATTATACAATTCAGTCTGTCTCAGATTGAATTGTATGTTCCTGGTAAGTTTCCTTGAATCCCTCTTAAAAGAACAAAGACGCCACAATCTTATTTGAAGAATAAAAGAAGTTTACTCACATCAGTTCACAGTTGGATTCCTGAAGGCAGACTTAGTTGCAAATATGTACATGCGGATCTACCCCATATGGGGGAATAATCCCAGTGCTTCTGCTAGCTGAGAGCTAGCAGAGCAGTCCTAGCTGAAAGCTGGTCAAACAAAGAAGGAAGTCAAAAAGAGGGAAGTGTGCTGCGTGATTCACCCTTTTGTTACCAGGACAGGTTAGGTCATGCCCACCTTCTATCACATGGAAAAGGAAGGATGTTCTAGCCAGGAGGGACAGGAAGTTTTGAAACATTCCCTCGCATGTCTTCTCTAGCATTACAAGGAATGTTGTACTTGACTGCCTTTCATGGATCCCATCCCACAACTATAAGATAGGTCATTATCTTTATCCCTTTATTTCAGATGAGGAACGGATGCAAAGAGATGAGAGCTTGGTTAAAGGCACCTTTGGACTTTGGGGGTAAAGTCTGAACCAAGGATGTCCTGGTCCATATATCCATTTGTGTTAGGCAGACTCTTATTTACGTACAGTGGCCTGACGTCAGTGGACTGGGGGGGGGACTTGGCTAGTCTCCTAAATGTTCCCAATAAATGAGAGTATTAAAGTGTGTACCTTTTACTCCAACTTCTTTATATGCATTCATTTTTATCTCATGATATTTATCACTCTTAAGTGACAAATACTCTGTCCGAGAGCTTTTCCCTTGGTTTATCTCCTGTTCACCCCATCATTGCATGCAAATGCATGCAAATGCATGCAAATGTGTTTTGTGCAGCCCTGCATCAGTTTCGGCTTACAGTTGGAACTGGGGAACAGAAAAACAATAGCTAGTCCATTGGGTGAAGTAAAAACTAGTCGGTTACTGGTGTTTGGTGCTTTACAATTAATGTGTCTCCTTGTGTTCTGAAGACAACACCACACAGGTTTTTTCCTGTGGCAATTAAGAGTTTCAAGTCTTCAAGTGAAGTACGAGGTGACAAGAAACACCACATTGTGCCTCTGTACTTTAGTTAGAAAGTATGAAGAGCAACTCAGTTGAAGAAATGCTTCCCTCCTTAGAGAATGTGCCTGCTTACATGAAGTTGTGCTTTGGACCTTCTCTGCAACACATCATTTGGAGCCTTACCTTTTGGAAGAGAAACAAGACCTTATAGCAAAAGGTAGGCCGATGCTGGATATATGTGTACCTACAAAACTGAAGAATTGTGCTCGGCTCTTTAAGATGGAATATTACAACACTGAAAAGTGCCTTCCTGCTTGCTGGTTAGAACAACTAGCCCTAACTGTTCCCCTATGAAAATTTCCACCGCATGCCACTGTTTATTTGCTTGCGCTTTCTCAGTCCTGTTTTGGCCAACAGTCCGCTGGATTCTAGAAGCTCCTTGCACCTTGCCTGATCTTGTCTGCTTAGTTAAAAAACAGTTGTGGCTCTTACTCTTCATTGCTGGTGGAGACAAAGATGTAATCACCTTTAATGAGAGAACAATAATGGCCTACATGAGATTCCTCTAATGAATGGAATCTCATATATATATATATATATATATATATATATATATATATATATTCCTCTTTATGAATTCCCAGCTGTCTAGACCAGCCAGCTGGAAACAACAGCAGTTATATTAGTAGGACAACATGGAGCATTTCCGCAAGTTTTGCCGAGTGCTAATGATTGGAGCTATTATCGTTGTACCTGGATCATTAATCACAAAGCTGTTCAGTGTACGGACAGTGATGCTGCGTGCTGCATATCTTTCACTTTAGCCAACTACAAGTTTTCTTGCCCAGTCAGATTTTGGCTCCAGCGGGGGCAGGGGGGAAGCTGAAATCAAGCAAGCAAGCAAGCAAGGTAAGGTGATGGGTCTCAAAATCTCTTGAAGGTTTCCAAGTCGTGTTTCTGACATGCAGCCAAGCAAGATACGCAGGATTGGAGCATAACTGATGGATGTACATGGAAGTAAGTTTTCCTACCCCTTCCTTCTCTCTGCAGCCACCTTTCCCCTTAAATGCATCTCTTGAGGTTGGGAAGGCACTCCTGAATAATGTGTAGAGTTGCTGAAGTAGGAGAATCCCCCAAAATTGACTTTGGATCCTAAGAGGAGCTAAATTAAGGAAGCTCATGAAATAAACACATTGATCAGGTCCCCCCTCTTCCTCTTCCTCTTCCTCCTCCTCCTCTTCCTCGCAGTCCCTTTCACATCACTGAACATTGATCAGGATGACACCCAGATTTCCAAGAGGCTCAGGTGAATGCAGGGGGAGGAAGAATAGAGAATTTTCCTTCCATGAATTTCCTTAAACCCATAATCTTTTAGAAGGTAGTGCCCCCACTCATTTGTACTTGTCTTATTGTCACTCAGATTCTATACCTTTTGTTTATCTCCAAAGAGGATATAATTCCATAATTCCAATGCAATACAGTCGTACCTTGGATCTCAAATGCCTTGGCTCCCAAACAAATCAGCTCCCAAACAATTGGAACCTGGAAGTGAGTGTTACAGTTTTCAAACGTTCTTTTGGAATCCGAACGTCTGACGTGGGTTCCATGGCTTCCGATTGGCTGCAGGAGCTTCTGAGCATTTTGGAAGTCGAATGGACTTCCGGAATGGATTCCGTTCGACTTCCAAGGTACGACTGTACACTAGAAAGGCAGTAAGTGAGACCTTCTTGAAGGAGACACCACAAAGTTTTGTAGGGAAGGTCCATAGCCCAGTGCTAGAACATCCCCTTTGCATACAGAAATTTCCTGGTTCAACCCCCAACTTTACCTGGTACACCCTTGGGCAAATTAATTGAAACAAAGCATGTTTTCTATGCCACATTGATCAGTCTGTCAAGCACCCACAAAAGAAGATGTTTTGGGGAATGCGTCAGTTATTATGGTGTCGGAAGCCTGCAGCCAATAGAAGGAATGATGCGCTCACCACAATATATTGAGGTTCTACGAAAAAGTTATTCCAGAGCTGGAAAAGAGGTATCCTGATGGTACTGGGATATTGCAGCAGGACATAGCCCCCTGTCACACATCGAAAGCGGTGAGGAAATTAATGACAGAGCAGCAAATACAGGTAATTGATTGGCCAGGGAATTCCCTGGACGTAAATCCCATTGAGAAGTTGTGGGCTATATGCAAAAGTCGTCTCCATGCTGTAGACTGTACGACTACGGAGAAGCTCATTTAGGCGCTGATTCAAGTGTGGTACAGGGATCCGAAAATCGACAGTGGCTGTTTGAAACTAGTAAACTCCATGCCAAACAGTGTTCAAATGCTGCTTAAAAATAGCAGAGGTCATATCCGTTACTAATGTACATACATATGAGTTTTGTACATGTATATGTGAGTTTTGTAAAATAAACTCCTATACTGAATTCATTGTTTGTTGCACAAGGGTGTAGGATTGGAAGGGAAGGCTGGCTGATATCTTGGACAGCTGCTGTCATTCAATGTAGATTAAGATTACCAGATTTTTTTCAATGAATCCGGGGACAATTTTCAACTTCAATGGATTTTGTATGGGGATTGGTTTGTAAATCAAGGGACTGTCCCCAGAAAATGGGGACGTCTGGTAATCTTAATGTAGATTGAACTCATCTTGGTGGACTCTGCATAAGGCAGCTGCTTTGCAGCATAATTCAATGTGGGCTGGGCCAAGCACAATGCCCGCAAGCCTCCCCTTATGCTGTTTGAACTGCAAAGGATCAGTTGAATCGCTTTATGGATTGTAGAAATTGGATTCACCCATTTATTAGAATGTTGGCCAAATTCAATGACAAGAACAACAACTGTAGACGTTCACTGAGCAAAGGGTTGTTTGAAGCACAGGAAATCTGGTGGAAAACTTTCAACTGCTCCACGAGAAAATTAGCATGGCTACTGCTTCAATGTGCTCATTTTCATTACTTCCGTTCTTACAAATGTTCTCACAAAATGCTTTCAGCACTTCATTTGACATTTTAGCACTGAAAATGCTGAATCGTTACTGCCACTAACTATTTCTGGGGAAATGGCATTCCCATAACAAAGATCAAAGGTCAGACAGTTGGGTAGGAGAGGGGAACTTTATATTGCAGATCCAATTATTTTTACAGGTCAACAGCTGGTGTTTTCCAGCTATACATCTTCATTAGCTGAAATTAATTTACCATGATATTTAACACTTCCTTAACTTAGTACACACCATGTACATTATTCTTCCTTGTTGCCATTTAAATGTGGCAGTTTTTGAGGGGTTTCAACATCATTAATAGAACACGTTTTATGCAAGATGCAAGTACAATGACATCCTACCCTCAAAATAACCCCGACAACAGTGCATAATATTTAAAAAGCCGTGTCAAAAAACCTGTCCATGATCATATAAGAAAATATTGCTCCAACCTTTTCTAGACATACATCATTTGAATCTTAGGATACAGTTGTCAGGAATAGTCCAATGCTATTTCTCTGTTGCTTAGGGCAGCACATTACTAAAAGAACCGAGTGAATAATTCATAATAAATAGATTCTATGATAAATTCAGAATCGTACTCTTTCACTGGTTTTTTTTCTTTTTTTGCCACAGCACAAAGGCCTTCACTATGTTCATACCATTTTAACATTCACAAGAAGGTCCAGAATCATTATTAATCAGAAGGTGTCATGAAATGTATGCTAAATGTAATGTGGTTCCTTGACTGTATGGTTCCTCTCTCACCACCAGCTGGCAGGAATAAAAAAAATTCAACAGCCCATGGGGCCCAGTGCAAAAAGTAAGCTAGGTGGGCCTGCTACACTCTTACAGGGTATGTAAGGTGGAGAGCAGGGACGAGGGTGGCGCTGTGGTCTAAACCACTGAGCCTCAGAAGGTGCAGTTCAAATCCCCGCAATGGGATGAGCTCCTCTTGCTCTGTCCCAGCTCCTGCTAACCTAGCAGTTCGAAAGCATGCCAGTGCAAGTAGATAAATAGGCACAGCTGTGGTGGGAAGGTAAACGGCGTTTCCGTGCACTCTGATTTCCGTCACGGTGGCCCGTTGCGCCAGAAACGGTTTAGTCATGCTGGCCACATGACCCAGAAAGCTGTCTCTTGACAAACTCCAGCTCCCTCGGCCTGAGAGCAAGATGAGCACCGCAACCCCATAGTCGCCTTTGACTGGACTTAACCGTCCAGGGGTCCTTTACCTTCTACAGGATGGAACTGTTGGTATAAGAGCTCAGACTCCCCGTTCATCACCAGACTCCTTCCCAGGGTTTGTCCTTTAACTGATGGCTCTTTGTACTGTGCTCCATCAGTCTTCTGTTATAGTCTTGCCACTTTTTCTTTTTGTCCCAGACCCTGTCTCCGATATTTGTTTCTTGTTGCATTCTAATTCTCAAAGTGGGAGAGCTCCCCACTCCAAATTTATTTTCTCCTTTTACCATTTTGTGGGTGTGTTTTTCAGCATCCCCTTAGTGTTTCTGCTTTACAGAAAGGAGAGGGGTGCCCTCCCACTTGATTTGATTTATTGCTGGTGGTGCAAAGCCTTGCACAGACACAGCAGCATTGAGGCTTCCTCCTCACAGCCTCTTTAAGACTTTTAAATCCTTGACTCTCCATGTTCCTTTCATGCTCAGAGGTATACTATGCCTAGCTCCCTTTGCCAACAGCAAACCATCACTTCTGAGTGATACTACATCAGAGGCAGTGGTAGGAGGTTAAACTGATGACTCACACATTTCTTCTTCTTCTTCTTCTTCTTCTTCTTCTTCTTCTTCTTCTTCTTCTTCTTCTTCTTCTTCTTCTTCTGGTTTTCAATTTTATACATGTCAATAATTTTTTAATCATTTCAACATTTCAAAACTTGACTTCCTTCTCCCCCTTTCTGCAGTTCCTTAAATTTATTTTTAATATTTTCTGCATATCCAAATTAACTTAATTTACTCATTTATTCGTCGACTTTAAATATATACTCTTATACTCACACATTTCTGCATCAGACCTGTACCTCCTTCAGTGCTAAGCAGCAAGAATATAAGCATTTCTTAAAGGTGCCCACCCATTCTAAGAATCCACATGCTGATGTTGGGTCTGCTGTCAAGTTGAACGTTGTGCAAGCTATGCTTCACAGTGTGGAGATGTTTACCTCACTAGATGTTGTTGGGTTCCAGTTCCCACATCAGCCTCAGCCAATATGGCCAAAGGTCAGGAATGTTGAAGTCCTCCAACATCTAGAAGCCACAGGTTGTCCAGGTTTACCATGTTTCAAAACTGAACAGTACATCGAAAGTATTTGTTGCAGTTTCTTCTTCTTTTTGTTAGTGCTAACGTTAACCGGCTTAGTAACCTTAATTAAACTGAGCTCTTGTCAAGGCCTCTGTTTTTCTGTAGCAGCTCAGGTTTCGCAGAGTGACTTTTGTCCACCCGAGGTAATATTATGTTCACAGAACAATTTTTAAAGGTTAAAAGAAATCAACATGAGACGTTCTTCCCCTTCGGTTTTTACATGACAGATTGGTATGGGGGGGGGGATACCTTCATGCAACCAGCTTGCAAGTTGCCACATACTGAAAACCATTATAACGCTCTCACTCTTTAAAATGTCTCAATGAAGAAATAGAACTCTTTGTAAAACTTTCGACCAAATATTATTATTGGCAAAATATCCGAAGAACAGCTTGCTTCCTAGTTTGGTTGAATGGTTGAGAAAAAATGTGACAGACGGTCTTAATGAATCAGCTAGCATGTTTAAAACATTTGCGGCTTTGGAAAACACATTTCGTGGAAACTTTGTTTTTGTAACTTTGTCCCTTTATATTAATTTCTGGAAAAGAGTTAACTCTGAAGGAAATGGCCAGCCAGAAATGCTAGCTATGGTTTAATAATATAAAAGACATACCATCATATCTATATCAGATGACCATTGCTGTTAGCTCCCATAAATTGCTTGGCACAGACATTGATATGCATATCCCGACAAGAAGAAGAAGAAGAAGAAGAAGAAGAAGAAGAAGAAAAAGAAGAAGAAGAAGAAGAAGAAGAAGAAGAAGAAGAGTAGTAGTAGTAGTAGTAGTAGTAGTAGTTTGGATTTGATATCCCACTTTATCACCACCCTTTAAGGAGTCTCAAAGTGGCTAACATTCTCCTTTCCCTTCCTCCCCCGCAACAAACACTCTGTGAGGTGAGTGAGGCTGAGAGACTTCAGAGAAGTGTGACTAGCCCAAGGTCACCCAGCAGCTGCATGTGGAGGAGCGGAGACACGAACCCGGTTCACCAGATTACGAGTCCACAGCTCCTAACCACTACACCACACTGGCCCTGTCTAAATCTGTACAGCAGACGTTCTGGATTTTAAAAAAATGAAATCACAAGTGTACACACCTAGGCTTTGTATGCACAGACAGGGACCCTGCCTCTCATTGGATTTCCAGTTGTACAAAAGAACACAGAGCTGTATGCTCAAATTCTCTGCTCAGAACACCTACTAAATAAGTGCTGGTTGAGTTCATATCCATAGACATGTCATATCATATGAACTGATTGACTACTGCTGGGATGGAGACTCTGTCTATGCTACTGTGCCACTTGATAGCATAGATGCCAACTCCAAGGACTGAGTCACCTTTCTCAACCTGGGGGTGCCATATGTTGTTAGACTACAACCCCCATCATCCATAGCTAACAGGACCAGTAGTCAGGGATGATGGGAGTTGTAGTCCAGCAACATCTAGAGACCCAAGGTTGAGAAAGGGCATACCAGAGAGTCTGCACTGGAAAGCAACTTGAACGAGCCACAGAAATAGTCCAATGAAAAAAACACGATTGAAGCACAGTTCCAAAGAACGGATGAATTTTTCAGCCTATGCATAAAGATTTCTTTTTGTCATTGTGCCTCACCCCTATTATCGTTGAAAGCCAAGTTGAGTTATCATGTGACTGTATGATAAGTGTTCATTTGCGACTCGGTTTATCTCTCTTTGGCTCTGATCTCTCTCGCATGTCTCGTCGCAAGATTCCTTTCCGAGAGCTTTCAAATATGCACTCATCTTCACTGTACGATATTGCAGTTGTTTCACAGTTAAGGAAACAGAAGAGCAGAAGTTAATCTGCTCAGCTGACAGTTGAGTCCGAAGCGCGGCCTCGAGTTCACGGCACAGTGTTTGACTCTATTAGAGAGCTCTGATCCTCAGTCAATATGCAGCTGCAGAAATCTCATTTTCCTTCCTAGTGTTAAGAGACTGTTGCAACAGTGGCTTGGGAAGAGAGCCTTCCAAAGAGTATGAGGTTATTAGCACTATATTCTTTAATCAGCTTAACAGCTCAAGGGCAGATTCAGATATTCTGTTTTAAAATATGCTGCTTGTTCAGCATTTCAGTTCCCTGAATTTAGGCCTGACCTGTTGCAACAGCACACGGCTGGCAGTAGAGTTCAAGCGCAGTGATGCAGCTGCAAGATCAAGGCATGAAGCTCATTCTTACCCAATCAATAGCTGCCAGGACTTCTGTGCAGCAGACCGGCCTCATATTTTCTTTGCAGGTAGGTGAAATTCTCAAAAGGCTGTCCCTACGTGTGATTATTTTTCATGCTGATCAAAAGCATACAGGTGTTTCAGCAATCAGCTATGAAAGAGATAAGGACGATTGCATTGAGAAAGCATATTTTGTTCTGATGCTATTAGATGGAAAAGGGCATGTGAAAGCTTTGTTTTTATATTAGTAGGCGGAAAGTGAATCCCAAAAGGTAAGGAAATCTGAGTGAAAGTTGTAAAAATACATCTGTTTCATCTAACGTGAAGAAACTAAAGCATGGGTCCTTAACATGGCACCCATGGGTGCCAGTGTGCCTACCTTTGGCATCCATGAAAGGTCACCTCAATAAATATCCCCTCAAAAATTTTACATTGCACAAGAGGCTGCTCATTCTTCCTACCCAATTTTTGTTTGTATTGCTTTAGTCCCAAGTACATGCTCCCATGGCAGCCATTTTGTGTTATGCCAAAACCCCTACAGCAGCCATTTTGTGGCTTGTGCCCATGAAACTTCCTCAAAATTCCAAATTTTGCCCACTGGCCCTCAAAGGCTGGCGGCGCCTGCATGAAAGAATGTCAGTATATGGTCTATGCTACGTAGTCAGCAGGTGGGTTTTTTGTGTAAAGACCCCAACCCGGAGGCCATATGTTGAACCGAGCAAGGGTTGAAGGGCAGGGTGAGATGAAAATGAGGAGGGCTGACCACCACTAGTGGCAGATATTGGGATTGTCCTGTCCAGAGCACCAGGCTGGGCCTCAGCTCAAGGAGTCAGCATAATCCATTGAACCAGCAGCACTGGAGGATAACTCAGGGCCTGGCATAGTGACCATGCATGAAGAAGAAGAAGAAGAGTTTGGATTTGCTACTCCGCATTATCACCACCCTAAAGAGTCTCAAAGTGGCTAACAATCTCCTTTCCCTTCCTCCTCCACAACAAACATTCTGTGAGGTGAGTGAGGCTGAGAGACTTCAGAGAAGTGTGACTAGCTCAAGGTCTCCCAGCAGCTGCATGTGGAGGAGCGGAGACGAGAACCTGGTTCACCAGATTACGAGTGTACAACTCTTATCCACAACACCACACTGGCTCTTTCACGAGCCTCAACCCCAGCCTGGCAGATCACATACCCTCCAACATTTCTCCGATGAAAATAGGGATGTCGTAAGGAAAAGTGGGACATTCTGGGGTCAAATCAGAAACTGGGCGGCTTCTGTAAATTTCAGGATGATCCCTGGAAAATAGAAGAAGAAGAAGAGTTTGGATTTGATATCCCACTTTATCACTACCCGAGGAAGTCTCAAAGCGGCTAACATTCTCCTTTCCCTTCCTCCACACAACAAACACTCTGTGAGGTGAGTGGGGCTGAGAGACTTCAAAGAAGTGTGACTAGCCCAAGGTCACCCAGCAGCTGCATGTGGAGGAGCGGAGACGCAAACCCGGTTCACCAGATTACGAGTCTACCACTCTACACCACACTACTGGCTCTTGGAGGGTCAGAGATCAGAGGGTTTGGAGTCTGTAATTAAGTGTGATGGCAGCAGCTATATCTGTTTCACTGCATGTCTGCTTTATTCATGTAATAACTACTTATTTATGTACATAACAGGGTATGGGGTTAGAATTCAAAAGGGGTGGGTGAGGAAAGCTGAACCTTATCTTCCCCTTCTCTTTTTCTGTCCATATGCACCTGTCATTTCCAGTCAGGGGGCAGGGAATAGAATTCCTGAGACTGTCAGCTGTTGCTTGTCCTTCAAATACTTTGACCTTCTCCAAAAGCATAGAACTTTTGAATGGATTCAGCTCAACACAATTCGGCTGGCTGTGAGCAATCAAGTCATGTACATGGGTGTGCGAATCAGCCCTAAGCAGAACTGAAATGAAGAGCTGAATTATCTTTCTTACGCACGCCAATGGGATCTTTTCTCCGTGCCCGAAGCCAGAACAATGCAAACTGTAACTTCACATTTTCCAATGTGTCTAATAGGATGCAAAAGTTATACCAACTGCGCAAGGTGTTTAAAACAGAAACACAATTTGAGCAATTGCTATCTAATTACAAAACATGTTATGCTGCTAATTAACAAAAGAAAACAAATGCTGAAATGTATAAAATTACACCTTTTAAATTACTGCCTGAGATGAAAGCCTACGTTACATTGGTAGCACCGTAAGGTAGCACAACTCATTCTCCCTCCCCCACCCCGATCTATAAATTGGGGTGCAAATGCAGCCTTCAGTTTGGCCCTTGAGACAATGCTCCTCTCATAGGCAGTCCTCATTGAATGCTTTTTCTTGGCTGGAATGTGCACATGAACTGTGATTATGACTCTTAACAGCCCGGAAGGCGTATGTCCCTGACTTGAATGCAATCTATTGTACAAAGGTAAGAGCCACATCCATTTGCTCTTTATAGAGAGAAACGACAAGGCTGTTTTGCATCTGGCATTCCCTGTGGCCAGCAAGCCAACCACTCTCTTTCATTTTATGATTACATTTACAACCCATTTTTCTTTGAGTTTTCCTATGTGCCCATAGCAAACCTAACTGCTTGGCTCATGTTGCAATTGCCATTTGAGCACTGCCATGCTAACTATGCAAAGCTTTTGTATCCATTCCCTATTTGAGTGGTCATTTGTTGTCCTATTTCACGAGAGCGAATGATTGTGAATGTCTAAATTAAACATCCTTGCTGCTGACAAACTTAAAAGTGATGAATTTAAAGCACAAGCATGCAACTTGTTTGACTAGTACCAATAAACAGAAGGAATACAATGTGACCCTTTGCTTGAGTTATAACATTGATAGCAGCAGACAAGCAACTCACAATATTAATTCAATGACTAATGCAATGACGTTTTTGTTTTTCTAGGTTTCCTCCCCGTATGTTTCTTTGCCACAGAAGACACAGCAATGTCATGGATGTGCTCTGCATACTAAAATTTCTCACTCTCCAAATGTCAAAGTTACATATGAACCTTCCTCTAACCTTCGCTAGGAAGGCTGGCTTTCATTGCTATACTTCCTACAGTTCCAGAAAACTAACTTTCAAGGAGTTCTGTTGTGTCATTCAGGCATATTTTCCATTTATACCTAGATATACACATTGTTATGTTTTAAGTTAAGGTCCATTTTTATATTTTTAAAAAATCACTTTTGATTTTTTTAAAAATTGCAAATATAGGAGAAGCTGTCTTTGACCATAGGTAGCAAGTCAAGGGTGAGGAACCCATGGTCCTTCATATATTTTTGGATTTGAATTCCCATCATCCTTGACTGTTGGTCATGCTGGCTGTGAAAGGATCGATGGATGGATGGATGATGATGATACCTTGCCCACATGGCTGGGTTTCCCCAGCTACTCTGGGCGGCTTACAGCACATATAAAAACATCAGACGTTAAAGATGGACACCAGCAGCACCTAGAGGGACACAGGTTCCTCAACCTTGTAGCAAGTAATAAGGAAACACAGTTGACTGGTAGCTTTCTATGGTATCGATACTTGCATTTGGTAAGCTGGTTGTCATTAACATCCTGCCAAGTGGTGAGTAAATATCTTCTCTTTATATTTTTCCTGGATTTCTAGGTAAAGGAACCAATGACAGTTAAGTCCAGTCATGAACAACTCTGGGGTTGCAGCGCCCATCTCGCTTTACAGGCCAAGGGAGCCGGCTTTTGTCCACTCTTCAGACAGTTTTTCTAGGTCATGTGGCCAGCATGACTAAACCCCTTCCGGCGCAATGGAACACTGACACCAGAGCAATGCACAGAAACACCGTTTACCTTCCCGCCAGAGTGGTATCTATTTATCTACTTGCACTTTTTGGTGTGCTTTCGAACTGCTAGGTTGGCAGGAGCTGGGACCAAGCAACAGGAGCTCACCCCATTGTGGGGGTTCAAACCACCGACCTTTTGATTGGCAAGCCCAAGGCTCAGTGGTTTAGACCACAGCACCACCTGCGTCCCTTCCTAGATTTCTAAGCAGGTACAAAAATGTGGTAAGGCTTTCCTCCCTAATTGGGAAGCTGGGTGCAGTTTACCAGCTTACACACACTGCGGCAAATTGCCGCTTGACATTGGTTTGCATGGCCTTATGAAAGATCTGCAATGCAGAAATGCAATGCAGCTCCAACGGAAGGGAATTCCATAGCTGTGGGGCCATCACAGAGAAGGCCCTCTTCTTCATGCACACCCACCTTACTGACTAAGGAGGTGGGCACACCAGGGAAACAATCAAAGCAGTACTTAAAGTGTGGGCACAGTGTTTCCCAAACGTGGGTCTCCAGCTGTTTTGGGACTACAACTCCCATCATCCCTAATTAGCAAGACCAGTAGGCAGGGGTGATGGGAATTATAGTCCCAAAACAGCTGGAGACCCACATTTGGGAAACACTGGTGTAGACTGTGCAATAAGTATTTGGGGCCCAAACTGTTAAGGACATTAAAAGTCAAACCAGATCTTTAAATCAGTCGCCACTGCAACTGAGATAATAACGGTGTTACAGACGCAGATTGCCTCACTCCCAGTAGGACTCTGCAGCTGTGTCCTGGACCAGTTTCTGAATGATTTTCAAGGTAGCCCCACACAGAGCACATAACAGTAGTCTAGTCTGGACATGACAAGAGCATGAATCACTTTGGCAATATCGGCCGTGTGCAACCTCTGGCATAAGTCATCTACTGGAACTGGGCATGAACCCAAACCGGAATGGATCTTGTAGTTTTTGTGTGGTGAGAATACATCCATTTTCTCCCACATTTTTCTAGCAATTTTCCTCTTATCTGCTCCTGCTAATTGGTTGTGTCCTGGGCAAGTGGCAGTCTCAGTACTAAAGACCACCAAGATATCTGAGTAAAACACACTGATTCCTAGGAATCTGAAGACATCACAGCTTGCAACCCTGCACACATGAGAGAGTCAGCCCCTATTTAGCACAACGAGACTTGCTGCAAACTTGCAGAGGTTTGCACCGTACCTCTTTAAAATCAATGTTTCTTTGCAGTCACAATGGGCAAACTTTATTTAAATAAAAAATAAGATTCTTAGAAATCCAATAGCATCATCCGATTCATAACAAAAAGCAGGTATGCATGTTTAGTAGTACAACTATATCCACACATATTTATGACCCTTTCCTTAAATTTGGGCATTATGCTCACACTGCCTTTAGGTATCGCCCCCCTCTTACATTTGCCTGCATATTTCTTTATCTTAGCATTTCATCAAGCAACGCCTGCCAAGAAAACCACATGTTCCCATTTCTGTTAACCCGAGTGTTCCTTGTTGCTGAAATCGCTCATTTGCTCTTGTAAGTTATATGAAGCAGAGACCTGGGCTCCTGTTTGCCTACTATCTTCTATGGATGGGATGCTTGGATGGAAATATTGTACTTCAGAGGTACTATTAATATTAAAAGCAACGCCTTAAGAACCGCTGCCATTTCTAAAATTAAAATTGTATTGATATTTCAGGCACCACATGCTTAAAAAACTGAAAAGGAGCATTCTAGCAAGAATAAAAGAATGAAAATAATAATAGCAGCATTCATTACTGTATATCTCCAGTCTCAGTCTCCACTCACAAGGGTAAGATCATTTAACGTACTCGACCACGCATTAGCAAAATATATATAAGCCCTTACTTTGTTTTGTCCACTTAGCATGTTAAGTAGACACCGACCGTTTGTGTTGTTTAACACCTGCATAAATAGGAAAGAACAAATTTTGTTCATATTTTTATTTTGAAGACCTTGATTTTTCTGTATCTGATTCCACCCACCCACGTCGATCCATTAGAATTTCTATCTTGCATTTCCCAATATCTCTTTGCTATTATTTCATATGCAGTAGTTTCTTTTTAAAAAAAAAAATAAAAAAATTAACCAATTTTCACATAACAATTTATCAATCATTTTAATCAGTTACATTATTTTTCCCCTCCCCCCCTTAACCCTCCCTCTCCCCCCACCAACGACTTCCCTCAGCTCCCCTTCCTGATTTCTTTACATATATTGTTTATTGTTTTCTGCATGTTGTAAAATTGTACATATCCTTACTTTATCTATCACATGTTCAACTAATAAGCTTGTGAATGTTTATTCAAATCCTGCCAAAGAGTCCAATTCATTTTGCTGTCATTTTATATAGTTTTTAAAAAGTTCTCATTCTTCCCTGAAGTCACAGTTGTCCTTTTCAGGCAGTTTATGTGTCAATTTGGCCAGCTCCGCATAGCTCATCAATTTTTCTTGCCACAGTTCTTTCGTTGGGATTTCCTCATTCTTCCATCGTTGTGCTAACAAGACTCTTGCCTCTGTTGTAGCATACATAAATAAGTTGTTTATTTTTCTTAGTAAGTCTTGTCCTACAATCCCTAACAAAAATGCTTCGGGTTTTTTTACAAATGTCAATTTAAACATTTTTTTCCAATTCATTATATATCATTTCCCAAATTTTTTAAACTTCTCTATATATGATAAAAATTCCCTTCTTTTTCTTTACATTTCCAACATGTGTTTGACCCGGTTGTATACATTTTTTGCTATCTGTACTGGTGTTATATACCATCTATACATCATTTTCATATAATTTTCTTTCAAAAAGAGAACAGTCTGTAATTTTTAAATCTATTTTCCCAGTCCTCAAATTGTATATTATATCCTATATCTTGTGCCCATATGCAGTCATTTCAATTTGTATTCCCCCCCACAATAGTTAGGTGATGCTAATCATGTCAGGAGAGATCAATGAAACATGCTATATTCTTGAACTTACACTGCACAGCCAATAATGAGATATATGTTGTTTTCATGTGTTGCATTGATTTTCTCCCCAGCTCCATCACCGAGGTAAGGAGGTATCTCCAGGTTCTGTCCTTTAACCATTGAGAAATCAAGACAAGGTCTAGTTTCACTTTGTAACATGAATTCTGCAAGACTTTGAAACATACCAAGTTGGTGTAGACTGGGGTGAGGAGACCATCAAGCATGGCCAATGGTCAGGGATGTCCAATGGACATTGTAGTTCAAAACAATTGGAGGGCATCTGGTTGAAGGAGGTTGAAAATGCTTGTTTTGCTTCTGAAATGTTTACACTGAGATATAAACTTCACTCCAGACTTGAAAAATCTCAGCTTTGTTTTAACTTGGATTTAAATGGATGCCTTTTTGGTATTCCCCACAGTTCGTTATGAGTAAACAAATGGTCTATTGTAGCTCAACTGAATGTCAATGAAGCTAACTCATATATTTTTTTTAACAAGAGAGAATTTGGGCTGTGTAAGAGTCCAATGACTGTGGGATTTCTGTTCCCCCACCAAGGTTTCTCGTCTTATCTCTCTCAAACCACCTTTAGAGTTTTGTCTGATTACACATTTATTTGAAGATTCTTTTGAGGGTTGTTGGTTGTGTTTTTTGTTGTTTTTTTACATTTAATGAATAAACAGTTTGTTGAATGGTAACAAGGGAACAAACCAGGAATATTATTGTGGGAACAAACAGAACTGGTCACTGAAAGTAATGATCAGGGAGAATGCTCTAATGAAAGTTCGGCTGGGGGGGGGGGAGTCTCGTTGTGATAAGACCTAATGCATTACAATAAATTGCTGTTTCTTGCCAATAGTTCTATTCTAATTTAAAGATCCTAAGCCCTTTCAAGTGAGGAATAATTTGATCTGTATGCTATTTTCATCTTGGTGCTCTCTTTTGAAAAGAGACAAATTGTTATAAATTATATGTAGTGTTGCACTCGTTTGATTGATTGCTGAGGAAATCAAGCTATTTCACTTAGATGTTTTTTGTGGATTGAACCGTACTCCCAGAAATAAGACAAACACTTCACACTGAGCCTTTCAATTCCTGTTGCTTTGTCTGGAGTCTACTGGGATTATTATTTTTTAATCACCCTGCCACCCCCATTTCTCCACAGGATACCCTCATTTTATTTTGCAGGTCTGCCAATGAACAGAAGTAGTGTTGAAATGCTAATAATATATATTCCAGAGTTTAATTTACCTACAGGAAAGCAGATTATCATGGGCAGATTTGATAAGCAAGCAGGTATTTAAGATTTAATAGATCTGGAGCCATCTGAAATGGTTGATTATATTGGGCAATTTATTACCTCTGCCCTGGTGTATTATACCAAGCAGAATATATATTTTAAGTAATATGTGTATTGTATTTTTTAAAAAAATCTAGGCTGTGATGTTATTGGCAGAGTTGATATGCAAAAAAGGAAGGAAAGATGTGATGATCAAAAAGGAAGGGTCAGGAAAAGGATAACAAGGAATGGGAACTAGACTGTCTTGAACCCATGAAAGAATCTCCACAGTACCACAAGAACATTATAAAACAAACTAAAATTGAGGTGTTGGTCCCACAAAGGTGGTAGTCCAGGGAATTAGTGGGATCCAGCAGCAATTAAACAATGATATGTTTTCAGTAAAAGAGTTCTCCATGCGATATAAATTGTTATTTCTGGCCGAATTGTGTCCAAGCAGAAATAAAACAGAGGCACACAAACAAACTAATCTGCCTTCTATCAATAAGATAAGCATGCCAAAGTTGCAGTATCTGAAAACTAAGGATGTTGTGGTAGGCTTCTTACAGCATTGTAAAAATAAATCAAAATTATATTATAGTTTACAAGTTTCAATTACATTACAATACCATCTTTGAAATATGTCATCAAGGGGTTGTCCTGTTGTGAATGCATATTATCGATCTAACTAATTTCAGAGCAACTTTCAGAATTTATCAGAAGAGACACAGTCCTTAACAAAATCTAGTCAATAGTGATAATGCTGCCTTTGTACGGACCATTTGTTTCCTCAACATATAACGAAATACCAAAACAATTACAACGGGGAGCGGATAAGCATGTTGTATAATATAACTGTCAGACAGCTTGTGTTCTGCTTAAAAAACAAACTATTTCACAGAAAAGCTCTTTATGCAGCTTAAACGTTTGCCATTTCAAAAGCAAGTTTGACAAAAGAACTCTGCTGGAGGAAAATACTCAAAATATGAAGATCAGTCCAAATGTCTGGTGATAGTAGAGGCTGTGTACATGGCATTTATGAAGGCTTCTGGCAGAGTCTAAGCATTGTGCAGAACTTATGAAAGTGCAAATTCCACAGAATGAAGTGATCAAATGGGCATGTAAGGGGTTAAGGCGATCCATTAAATAAGCTGGTCCCAGGCTGTTTAGGGATTTATATATCAATAGTCATATCTTGACCTTGGCTTGGTAACAAATTTCCATCCAGTGCAGATCTTGGAGTACTGGGGTAATATGCTGATGGACTCACACTCATGTCAGGAATCGTGCTGCATGATGATGATGATGATGATGATATGTAGCCCATCTGACTAGGATGCCCTGGCCACTCTGGGCGGCTCCCAACAAAATATTAAAATCACAATAAAACATCAACCATTAAAAACTTTCCTGAACAGGCTGCCTTCAGGTGTCTTCTAAAAGTCAAATAGTTGTTATCTGTTTGACAACTGAAGGGAGGACGTTCCACAGGGTGGGTGCCACCACCAAGAAGGCCCTCTGCCTGGTTCCCTGTAATTTCACTTCTCACACTGAGGGAACCACCAGATGGCTCTTGGAGCTGGATCTCAATGTCTCGGCTGAACGATGGAGGTGGAGACTCTCCTTCAGGTATACAAGGCCAAGGCCATTTAGAGCTTTAAAGGTCAACACCAACACTTGGAATTGTGCTAAGAAATGTACTGGGAGCCTTTAGAACTGATGTTATATGGTTCCAGCGGCTGCTCCCAATCACCTGTCTAGCTGCTACACTCTGGATTAGTTCTCATTTCCAAGACTCCTTCAGAGTTAGCCCCACATAAAGTGCATTGCAGTAGTCCAAGTGGGAGATAAGCAGAGCATGCACCACTCTGGCGAGACTGTGTGCAGGCAGGTAGGGTTTCAGCCGGTGTACCAGATGGAGCTGGTAGGCAGCCACCCTGGACACGGAATTAATCTGTGCCTCCATGGACAGCTGTGAGTCCAAAATAACCCATAGGATATGCACCTGATCCTTTACCCCATTCAGGACCAGGGAGTCTCTCACACTTGCCTGCCTTGTGTTCCTCAGAAGTATCTGGATCAGTCACAAGGGAAGCCCCACAAAGAGTGTATTGAAGGGATCCTGTCTTGAAGTTAGGGTGACCCTGGTTTCTACCAGCAGAAAAAGCCCCCCTTAACTTTTAAAGGGAGAGACATACTTTAAGAAGATAAATGGATTCAGATAATAATGTTGGACTTGAGTGAATTCCCCCTCCCCCTCTCTTAAATTAGATTTTCCTTAGCATAGATCCCATATGTCATTATTACAGCAAAGTAACGTATTAATTATGCAATTACTGTGTTTCAGAAGACTCTGTTATCTGCATTTTCTTCACGCAAAACGCGTCCCATCAATTAAATGAAACAAAAGGAGAGAGAAAAGATAATAACCCCGGTGTTTCATTCTTGACCTACAGAGATTAAATATTGCCTGTGTCATTTCCTTAACCCTTTCTATTAATACATATATACAATGAATGGATCTCTATGAAATATTTCTCTAGAGAATACAACTCACTCGCCTTCAGCTGTTAAATATGACACTTTTGTGTGGCATGTGCTTTTCTTGATGGAAAGAACGGTAGGTTAAGAATAGATTCTCTTTCCTTCAAACCTCAGATGGGAGAAAGTGGAGGCATTAGCTGCCATTTGGAACAATTTTCTGTCCTTGTGTGTTCTGAGAGGATGTGTAATTCTGTGAAATCATGGGCTTAACTTCTTCTGTCAACATTCAGGATCTGAAAAACCAGGACCAAAAACACTGAAGGAGATAAGATAGAGCATTTTTCTCCTCGTGAGGAACTGGATCTATAGTTTCTCTCTTCAGCCAAGCTAACTCTCTGCAGATTTAAAAACATTTGCGTGTCGGGGTCCCCAAGCCACCCCTCAAAATAATTCACAATTCACACATAATTTTTGTTTAAGGTTTTTGGCATAATTTTGGCCACTACTTTATTAAAATACATATCATCTGAGTGGTTGCTTAGGCATTGGTTAAGACTATCTGTCCCCCCGCCTGGGACAGAACTGACTTCCGAACTCCCTCGGAAGCCAGTGAAGGGAAAACAATATTGGGGAACAATGGAGCTGAGTCACAGGCTCTCACTGCTCACCCACATGCTCCCCAGGGCTTGCCGGCCCTAGCCCCATTTCAGGGATTTGGACGAAATCGTGGCAAGCCCCTAGATTCCTTTAACGGAATTCCCTTCCACACCACCATTGGAGGGGCAGGCCTAGCCTATCATTACCCCTCCTCCAACCAATTTTTATAACCAATGCCTAACAGCAACCTTACAAGTTGTGACAAATTGCAAAAACCAAATGGCACCAGCCAATCAGCCAAATGGACAAAATTATTACTAGGCCCCTGCCCCAATGGCAGATGACCCCATGACAGGCATAGCAAGGTCAACCGGAACTCAGGGCAGGCGGGCAGGCGGGTGATCTGATGCACTCAGCGAAAGAGAAAGCAAAAGCTGAGTGCCCCAATATTTAAAGCCTTTGGTCCCACCCACCACATTGCAACATGCAATTTGCCCCAGCAACCCGGCCATCCAATCATTGCCCCAGGCCAGCTCACTTACCTGCCTGGCAACAGAGGGTTGGCTTGGCAGACCCCACCGCAACACGTGCTCTCATTTCAAGGAGAACACGCTTTCCATGAGTTTCACAGGAAAAACAATTTTAAATGTACACTTTTATGCCCGTGATAGTTTGCTAGCATTTTTCTTCAATTTGTAAAAGATAAGTTTACCTCCATTGGAGGGCCCGGAGTTCTATCGTTAATAAAGTAAATTTTATGTCAATCTTAGGGAAACTCATTTTTGTTCAGAAGCAGGAAAAAAGGGAAATCTGTTAGTTCAAGCACTTATGCTTTTCTCAAGGCCCAGTAAAATGTTGAGAAGAGCAATGCTTGTTCTCAGCTCCAGTAAATAAAAACAGAGAGACAAGAAATGTATCTCCAAAATCAGCAGGAGAAGTCGATTTTCTGACAGTTTCATAAACTGTTGGATGGCATTTAAATATTGAGAACCGTAAGGCCCAGACTCACATGCTGTGAAGTCTTCATAACGTTAAATGCTAATATCCATAAAAAGACAACAGCGTCAACCATTTATGAATTGCTATTCATAAGTCCTTTCGCTCAACCATTATTGCTGCTTTCATGTTCAAAACCTGAGAATGTTTTGATTTCTGCATTTCATTTTATCTCCACAAAGCATTTTGATTTCACTTGTCCCACTTTCTGACTTGCATTAAACAGTGACAAAAGTCTAAAGGCTTAGTTTAGAATTTGCTAGGTAGATTAAAAAAATATATGGGAGGGAATGCAAGGATAGGTTATTTTTCTGTTCTTTTGTAATGCAGCACAGCTTACCTAATGCTTGTTAAATAGGTGTGTTATGGGTTTCTTTTAAACCCCTGCATCTTCGAAACAGAAAATCATGAATATACTTAGCTTTCTAATGAAACTATCTGCAAATACACACATACATACAAGCTTTTTGCTGTCTTATAATGTGTCCCAGATAGCTCATACTAGGAAGAGGGAGTAACTGCTGTCCTTCTGCAAAATAAATAAATAAATAAATAAATAAATAAATAAATAAATAAAATTAAACACTAACAACTTCCCTATACAATGGAAAGGATATGGTTGTTTACAATGAACATTGATACTCTGGTTGCATCTATCCACTGGTGAATTCAGAGCATGGATAGGCAAACTAAGGCCCGGGGGTCGGATCCGGCCCAATTGCCTTCTAAATCTGGTCCATGGACGGTCCGGGAATCAGCGGTCTGGGAATTATTTAAAATGCATCTCTGGGTTATTTGTGGGACCTGCCTGGTGTTTTTACATGAGTAGAATGTGTGCTTTCATTTTAAATGCATCTCTGGGTTATTTGTGGTGCATAGGAATTTGTTCTTTCCCAAAAAAAAAATATATAGTCCAGCCCCCCACCAGGTCTGAGGGACAGTGGACTGGTCCCCTGCTGAAAAAGTTTGATGACCCCTGATTTAGAGCAATATATTGTGATGAGTTTGCAAACCAGTATGGCAGGATGAACAAAATATTCACAAAAGTGCTGAGGCATCTGATCAAGGCCTGTATTTTAAAATGAGCTTAAAGATATATTTGCAAATGTTTGTATGTTTCATGCCAGGCAGAAAAGCAGCTGGCTAAGTACTTTGGCAGTTGTTTATCCTCCTGAACAGGGCCCCCCTGATTTATAGCAGTAACAGGAGACAAGTTTCTCAAAGTTGTAAAAGGGAATTACAGGCTGGGAGCAAAGGTTACACTGACCCTACATATTACAGAATACAATCAAGCTGCAAAAACACTAATTAAGAGTTGGTAAATAGTAAGATTTATTGTTTAACAGAAAATAATACCATAAGCCATTTGTTTTAGCCATTTGTTTTGGAATGCAGGGGCAGCAGGGGCAACAGGGGCAAAAGGTGATCTGGTAATTAAGGTGTCTTGTTGAGGCAAATGTAAGATATATGGCTCCTTGTCTGCCATTTATGGATAGAAGGAAATATAGCTCTTTGTCTCCCATAAAAGGTAATAGGAAATGGGTGTATCTTTTATTATTGGTTCTAGCAAACAGCCAATAGGAACAGATAGGTAGCCATGTTGGTCTGCCATAGTCAAAATAAAAAAATTCCTTCCAGTAGCATCTTAAAGACCAACTAAGTTAGTTGGTCTTTAAGGTGCTACTGGAAGGATTTTTTTTTTTATTTTAGCCAATAGGAATTTCAACCAGGCTGATTGGATAGAGGCAGCCAAAGGAGGAGCAAGGGGGCTGGGCTGAGGAAATATAAGTGCTAGCCATCAGGGCTGGAGGGGGCAGAGCTTTGGTAACCATATACCACTGTGCCTATCATTTATTTGTCTGACAAATAAATTATTATTTTAATTTCTCTATTGCTGCGTTGAATATTTCATTCCAGCTAAGCGTTAACCACAAGCAGGGTGCTACAGTGCCACTCCTTCAAAACAGTCAGGTATTTTGTGTTTTTACTGATTGTGTTATATAATTTTGTAGGCTGTATGTGATGGCATGGATTATGAATATTTAAATAAATAAAAACAAATAGGTATTCTGTGCTAATTTATTGGTATCACAGACTTTTGTGGGGCTAATTTCATTCAGCAAGATCATAACTATAAGACCGCACACTATCTATGGCATGGTTCCATTTTTTTAAAAAAAAGTAAAGTAAAGGTAAAGGGACCCCTGACCATTAGGTCCAGTCGCGGACAACTCTGGGGTTGCGCGCTCATCTCGCTGTATAGGCCGAGGGAGCCGGCGTTTGTCCGCAGACAGCTTCCGGGTCATGTGGCCAGCATGACCAAGCCGATTCTGGCGAACCAGAGAAGCACATGGAAACACCGTTTACCTTCCCGCCGGAACGGTACCTATTTATCTACTTGCACTTTGACGTGCTTTCGAACTGCTAGGTTGGCAGGAGCAGGGACCGAGCAACGGGAGCTCACTCCGTCGCAGGGATTCGAACTGCCGACCTTCTGATAGGCAAGTCCTAGGCTCTGTGGTTTAACCCACAGCGCCACCCGCGTCTCTTAAAGAAAGTATTATCAGCTTAATTGCTTTGTAGGTGATAATCACATCAAGTTAAGAACCAAAGCCTGTGAAATGTCTTTGTTTGGCACCAGGCTCCTTGGGGAAAGCATTCCATAATGAAAGCGCCACCATTAGATGGTCCCATTCTCTCATTGCCACTTTCTACACCTCCATTGGAGGGGCTCTATTAACCATTTTAGAGTCTGGGTAGGTACATCGTGTGGGAATGTCCAGGGAGGCAGGAGAGGATATATTGTTTATTAATATACTTCCTAATTTGCACTGGCAAGTTCCTTTACTTAGCAGAATTTCATATTCCCCTTTTAAACACACAGCAGGCAGCTGGTTGCAGGCTTGTGTAAGCCTCTCACTATTAGGTTCCTGGTAAGTTCCCTTATATCCCACTTAAAAGAATAAACATGCCACAAACTTGTGTAAAGTATATAAAAGAAGTTTACTCACATTCAGTTCACAGTTGGATCCCTGAAGACAGACCTAGTTACAAAGTACAGTGGTACCTTGGGTTAAGTACTTAATTCATTCTGGAGGTCTGTTCTTAACCTGAAATTGTTCTTAACCTGATGCACCACTTTAGCTAATGGGGCCTCCCACTGCTGCTGCGCCGTCGAAGCACAATTTCTGTTCTCATCCTGAAGCAAAGTTCTTAACCCGAGGTACTATTTCTGGTTTAGCGGCGTCTGTAACCTGAAGCGTATGTAAACTGAAGTGTATGTAACCCGAGGTACCACTGTATATGCATGTGGATCTATCCCATATGGTGATAATCCCAGTGTCATCTGTTGGCTGGAAGCATCTCTAGCTAAAAAAGCTGCTCCAACAATGGAGGAAGTCAAAGAGAGAGAGAACAGGAGAACAGTGTAGATTTAGAACAGTGGTTTGCAGAAGGGCATAGTTCAGAGGCTGCAGAGGGGAGAAGCTGGGAAATCTTGGAAGAGGAACAGCAGGAAGAAGAAGCACCAGGGGAGAGACAGCTGACCGACTCAGTGTCCTTGGAAAGCAATTCTGACACACACACCCCAGGACCATTGCAAATAGTAGAACGAAGAGCCTAGAGGCAGAAAGCTCAGATTAGCTCATACAGGAGTGATGTAGAATAGGGGAGACGAAAGGGAGATGGGACTTTACTTGGAGCAATACCATTATTAGGGAAGGCTGCAGCCTTCGTCGCTCTCTGTGAATTATTGAATAAATTGCTTGGTAAGAACTTTGATCGTTTCTCTGATTCTTGGCTGCCATTGTGGGAGAGATCTGATTTCCCGAAGCCTGACAGTGTGGTTCATTTAGAGGTCAGGACCCTGGCATTGACAAACAATTGTCACAACATTCTGACTATGTTTTCCAATACTATGGCAGTTGGGGTTGTCTACAAGCTGTTCAGTTGCACACTGGAAAGTGAAGGGGAAGCACGCTAAAAATGATTGATAAATGGGAACGCAAATAAGCACTACACAAGCAAATCAGGGTGAACGCTCATTGTCATATAATCTCCTAGGAAACAAACCAGAACAAAGGCTCAGCAAAGTCTGGATCTAGCTACCACATAAGCTTTGTGCAAGCAGATCATGGTCAATGCTCAATAAACAGATCTTCCAGAGGAGTTCTGGATGACTTTGCTTTGTTCCCCGCCTCTAATATATCATTAACAACTTGGAGGCAAAGTTATAGTAGGAGTACTTCAGTTCAACTGTGAATTGTACTTTACCAAGCTCCCTCACTAAATTCAGGTCAGCCACTTTGCATTAGGGATTGCAATCCATAAAGCATGCTCCAAAAAGAGATTGAATCAAGCAATGGAAAACTCCCACTGACATTTAGTGACCCAATTTCCCAAACTTTCAGCCATTTGAGACTTAAGCACAGAAAGTCCGTTCTGTAGGACTCACTATACTTTCTAGAGGGGTAGCTCTGTTCATCTTTTACTGCAAAAACAACAGTCTTCTGAGAAATAATAATAACATGCATGTGTTACTACCACAAGTCACTTTGTCATAATTATATTAACTTCATAAGTTTACATGGACTAAAGTCTATAGGAGAAGTACTAATTTTAATTTCTTAACCCTGGTTAAGGTATCATGCATCAACAACAAGCTTGTGCACTCCTTCCCCAACCATCTCTTCCACTGGCATGAAGAATCAATCCTCCTTCTTTTCCTTCTAGCTATGGTTTCATATTACACCCGCACCCACCCAAACCATGGTTAACTCAGACTATATTCCCACCTTACCAGGGTTTGAAAATCACCCCACGGCTTGGTTGCATGGCAATTCCTGCCCTCCCCAAGTTGGATTAAATAAAGACACAGGACACCAGAATTTTAGGTTAATGGGCGAAAAATGGCCACAACTTTATTGGTTACAGGTAAGAGCGGTATTAGCTTTAGGCATTGGTCCTATCAGACTATCTGGCATAGAAGCGGAAAGGGTTAACACCAACAGGGGGAGCCCCTGAGATGCACATCCCTAGGCGCTCCCCAAGGGGTCACCACTCGGGAGCGCAGTTTAGGCCCTAGCCTCCATAGGTTTCGGATGAGGCAACGCCCCCCGGAATCATTTATCGGACTACCGTTAACATTTGGGGGAGGTGATGGCGCTCTCCCCCGATTCATCTGCATAATAATACCCCTACCAATGCCTAACGCAGCCAAAATCCCTGCACAGCCGACCTAGGAGGAAAACCTGAAAGGCAAGCCAGAACAGGAAAACCTAGGAGGAAAAACATGAAAAGCAAGCAAGAGCAGACGAAACCACAGCTGGAATGAGGGAAAGAAAGGGGCGATCTCGGGCTGTCCTGTCCTTAAATGAACCTTACCCCGCCCCTGCAGCCAGCCAATTGGCTGACCCAGGTGATGACGCGGCCCGAGGATTCCCCAGGTCGCACAGGGCCGCAGCCAGCTCCGTGCAGTTGAAGGTGGGTGTGAGCCTGCAGCCCCCCCCCATTATATCAGGAGTGGCTTTAAGAAAGAGATTTTCATTAAGCGATCAAACCCAAGTTTATGAAACCTGCTCTATTACACAAACAACCAGTAAGCTTCATGAACGAGCAGCAACTCAAACCCAGAACTCCTTGATGGAACCTTTGACTGTTGAGCAGCAACTGAGGACAGAGGGGCCCCATGCCTTCTTGCGGGTGTTTCATGGGGGGAAACAGAGACCGGTGCAATTTTCTGCAGCTTCATGCAAATAGCACATAGTTGCTGACTGGCCTGTTTCTAGCATGATGCAATCATTGGTCCATTCTAGAAATGGTGAGTAGCCACACAAATCATGGTGGACAGGATTAAGCTAATGAGCCTTGTCAGCAGAAGCTCAAGCAAGAACTTCTGCTGAAGCAATGGGCCTTTTATCTTCTCTCCTTCCCCTGTGCCTCCCGCAATTGGCTAAGGTGATCAGCTGGACTCCTGGAACAACACATGAGGGGGAAGGAGAGGGCAGTTCAGACAACTGAACGATCTGCTTAGTGCTATGTTGAATTCCTCCCAGTGCTTCTCTTATAACTCATAACTTTGTTCCCACCAGATGATGTCCACCAATAAGAGTATGAATGGGGTCAGCAAACTTTTTCAGCAGGGGGCCAGTCCACTGTCCCTTAGACCTTGTGGGGGGCTGGACTATATTTTGAAAAAGTAATGAACGGATTCCCATGCCCCACAAATAACCCAGAGATGCATTTTAAATAAAAGGACACATTCTACTAATGTAAAAACACAATGATTCCTAGACCATCAGCAGGCTGGAT
Organism: Podarcis liolepis; assembly: GCF_965112155.1. Taxonomy (NCBI): domain Eukaryota; kingdom Metazoa; phylum Chordata; class Lepidosauria; order Squamata; family Lacertidae; genus Podarcis; species Podarcis liolepis. The sequence goes on along the minus strand of NC_139562.1, from coordinate 59,748,070 downwards.
TTAGAAGGTGATTGGGCTGGATTCCGCCCCCGGGCCTTAGTTTGCCTACCCATGGCATATGGGGTCCCCATTCAGTAGTGGCAACTGCTTAGCATCTTCTACCTCAGCAGGTGCTACTGACTATACTGCACCGACCCAATAATAGCTGGTGTCGGTGCTAATATTTTAACAATAATCTTACATTAAATGAGACCTGCAAACGAATACAGGAGAGGGGGAAAATGTTTTACATAGCATCCTATAATAAAATACCAGTAAAATACAGTGTATATAATCTCTGGACTTGTATCATATTTTACATGCTGGTACTTCGTTTCATTCCGAATTATTTCAAAATTATTTGTTTTTAATGGGCTATTCTCCGAGGGTCTTATTACAGTTCCTAGAGGTCACCCTCCCTGTTAAGTCCAGGAACAGAGAGCAAATGCCGTGCATGTACAAATCAGCATGTATTTGGTTTCCAGATATGCTGAGGATGCAACACTAACCTTTCCAAGATTTTGTGTGAATTCCCACTACATCCTATTTGACAGGTTTGCCATCCCTGCTTTCCCATCTGACATTTGACAGAGCTATCCCCGGCTTCAGATCTTATTGAATACAGATCAGTGCTGCACTGGTTTTTTTGGTGAGATTAATTTCTTTGCATGGCAGACATTGTTCAGGTGTCTTTGTATGGTGTCTTTGTGTGTTAGCACCAATCCAACTTCCATCGTTGTGCCTTTTATTTTCACTGCTATTGCCGAGACCACTGCCACTCTTGCCCTATAATTAAACATTGCTAACATGTAAATATTGCTAACATGTAAATATAATTAAACATTGCTAACATATAAGGGATGTGGGTGGCGCTGTGGGTTAAACCACAGAGCCTAGGACTTGCTGATCAGAAGGTCGGCAGCTCAAATCCCCACGACGGGGTGAGCTCCCGTTGCTCGGTCCCAGCTCCTGCCAACCTGCCAACGGCGTTTTTGTGTGCTGCTCTGGTTCGCCAGAAGCGGCTTGGTCATGCTGGCCACATGACCCAGAAGCTGTCTGCTGACAAACGCCGGCTCCCTCGGCCTATAGAGCAAGATGAGCGCTGCAACTCCAGAGTCGGTCACAACTGGACCTAATGATCAGGGGTCCCTTTACCTTTACCTTCTAACATGTAAACAATGGACCTCAGGGGAGCTGACCAGCACAGCCCTAACCTGCCACCACACACCCAACTAATGAGATAGAGAGAGTGGGGAAATCGTAATGGCAACAACAATGAAAGATTAAAGGAGGCAAGGGGAAGGGTGGAGCAGCTAAGAAAGGAAGTGAAATGGCTGTGTGTTGTTATGTATAAGGTGGCTTGTTTGGGGCACTCCCAAAACTGGCAGCACTTGTGCTCTGATTGTTTCAAACGAAACTGCCAGTGATTGAACTTGGAACTTTCTACCATGCAGTTGGTCTCTGGTCCAAAATCAGGGCAGGGGGGAACCACCTGCTTCCTAGACTCCAAGCCCCCTTTTCTATCACAGCCAAAATGAATGGTATGCAGCATGAGGACTGCTTGCCAGGTCATGCCCCTGGAAGAAAAAGCAGTGATAATAATAATAATAATAATAATAATAATAATAATAATAATAATAATTATTATTATTATTATTATTTATTTATTTATACCCGCCACTCTGGGCGGCTCCCAATCAAGTGTTAAAAACAATACAGTGTTAAATATTAAAAACTTCCCTGAACAGGGCTGCCTTCAGATGTCTTCTGAATGTCAGGTAGTTGTTTATCTCTTTGAGATCTGATGGGAGGGCGTTCCACAGGGCAGGCGCCACTACCAAGAAGGCCCTCTGTCTGGTTCCCTGTAACCTCACTTCTCACAATGAGGGAACCGCCAGAAGGCCCTCGGCACTGGATCTCATTGTCCGGGCTGAACGATGGGGGTGGAGACGCTCCTTCAGGTATACTGGGCTGAGGCCGTTTAGGGCTTTAAAGGTCAACACCAACACTTTGAATTGTGCTCGGAAACATACTGGGAGCCAATGCAGATCTCTCAGAACCGGTATTATGTGGTCCCGGTGGCCACTCCCAGTCACCAGTCTAGCTGCTGCATTCTGGATTAATTGCAGTTTCCGGGTCACCTTCAAAGGTAGCCCCACGTAGAACGTGTTGCCATAGTCCAAGCGGGAGATAACCAGAGCATGCACCACTCTGGCAAGACAGTCCATGGGCAGGTAGGGTCTTAGCCTGCGTACCAGATGGAGCTGGTAGACAGCTGCCCTGGACACAGAATTAACCTGCGCCTCCATGGACAGCTGTGAGTCCAAAATGACTCCTTCAGGGGCACAGTTACCCCATTCAGGACCAGAGAGTCCTCCACACCCACCTGCCCCCTGGCCCCCAAAAACAGTATTTCTGCCTTGTCAGGATGAGGGATGCCTGCTTTACAACAAGCACCCAACATCTCTGTACTTGCACCAAGGAAGGCAACGTTCAAATTGAAATCTCATTCATTAACAGGAGGAAAAGCAGAGTGTTTGTAAATTTCTCTGCAATGGGAAAGGAATATTTTATGCACTCTCATTCCAAAAGTCATGTGTGTGTCCCGCAGAGCTAGTAAATCAGGTGTACATATATCTGTCTCTGACATATTTTCAATTCTGGTGAGAATAAGTCACGGTTTCAAAGTTGACTGCAGGAAGAGAAATTTTGCTGACAAAGTATCTAGGGGTTATTTGAATAAAATGGGGGCATTGCATTCTTTTCTGCAGATTTAAGTGATTGCTGACTAGATTTTATGCCGCTCCCAAAAAGGGAGGGTAAATCTTCTCTAGAAGAAAATCATAAGGAAGAAATGTTTGCACTGTACTTTTGAGAGAGAGCAATACACACTGGTTTAGTCTCAAAGCTTAACTCATGACCTTGCTGCAAAGTAAATTAAGGACCTCCCTAGTTCAGATCAAAGGTCCATTTAATCCAGTATCCAGTTTCAACATGCACTAATCAGATTACTCTGGGAAATGTGAAAGCAATGATCACCCTCTCTCATTTGTCTCCTGAATCTTGTATTCACTTGGGGTGTGCCACAGCTCTGAATTACAAGGGTTGATTCAGGTGAGGTTTTCACATCCTCCAGTTGGAGTGGATTCTTAACAAAGCATCTCAAGGCATAGCGGGAACTCTCCAAGGTCCTGAATAGATCTGTGGACTTGAGTGTTTAAAGCAACCATTTCATTTTGTCAAAGAGAAATCTAGGTGACATGGGAAATGTCCTGAACTTATGTGGGAAGGGTGGGGAGAGATGGGGGTTGATTCATTTTGACTGACAAATCTAGGTTTTAATCACAATCTGCTATTTTCTCAGAGCATTCCAATCACTGTGATTTGGGTGAGGGATATTAAAATTCTGTTTCCGTGGATCTATGCGGGGGGGGGGACCCCATTATAGAAAGTTTTAGTGGGTGGCACTGAATTAATACGTTTCAGCTGTGGAATTATTTCTCTCCTCCCTTTGTTTTCGCCCCATCAGAATCACTGCTGCTATCTAGAGCAGCCCCTATTAATCCCGATGCCATTTTACAGCTCTTCCATATAGAATACATAACACAGTGGTGCCCACCCCAATGTCTGAATGGCGAGAGACTCCATGTCTTGAAGATATATGGGTTTTTTTACATCAGAAGTCACTTTAGGTGGTATGCCTATGGAAACTATAACATGTGATCCAAGGGCTTATTTACAGTATAGAGTTAAACTGGTTTTAAGAAATATCCTTTCTCCCCTGAAAGCCACGGGGACTGTGCTGTGTTGGAAGAGGGGAAGCATTTTCTGATGATAAAAAAATATCAGTAGTGTCACAAAACCACAATTCCCAGGATTCTTTGGGGGAAGCCATGAACATTTATTTGGTATATATCTGATATAAATATGTAGAGTAAAAAAAGGTAAAGGACCCCTGACAGTTAAGTCCAATCACAGACGACTCTGGGGTTGCGGATCTCATCTCGCTTTACTGGTGGAGGGAGCCGACATTTGTCCACAGACAGTTTTTCCAGGTCATGTGGCCAGCAAGACTGAGCCGCTTCTGGCAAAACCAGAGCAGCACATGGAAACGTCATTTACCTTCCCGCTGGAGCGGTACCTATTTATCTACTTGCACTTTGACGTGGTTTAAACTGCTAGGTTGGCAGGAGCTGGGACCGAGCAATGGGAGCTCATCCCGTCGCGGGGATTCGAACTGTCGACCTTCTGATCAAAAAGCCCAAGGCTCAGTGGTTTACACCACAGCACCACCCGCGTAGAGATGCCCTAATTGCCGGAACACCTGGAAAGAGACTCTCACACCAGCAATTTGGAGAAAGGTTATGCTTATTGAAATATAACAAAATCTGAGGCTCTGCAAACCAATAACCTAATTCTCCAAATTAGAATATAGTCCAGGCAGGAAAGGTGCCTAATTGAGGGTTAAATTCCCTCATGAGTCATAGGCAGGTTGACATGCTTCGCTTGTGGTGTTGGAAGAAAGAATTGGAAGGAAACATTCCCTGGGAATCTGGTCTTGGCATGCACTTCAGTCTTCACCCCTGGGCACATGTCAAGAATAAGGGCATCACCAATGATCACCCTCTGTCATCAAAAAAGTGTGCCAGAAGTGGACTTCTGCTGAAACAATACAAATAACTAACTTTTGTTTCCCACTGGCCCTCTTTTGGGTAGAAAGGAGAGCTATAAATACAAGCACCCATGAAATCAATAGTGCTTCTTCAAACAACCTGCTAATTCCATCCACTCGCACCGCTCTCCTTCCCTTCCCTCATTCTGCTTTAAGATGCAATCACAGTTGCTTTTGTGTCCAAAGATACTTAAACCCATTGTAAATATCACCCCTTTTGTAGTTACCTTACCATAAACATGTCAGAAACTACTAATGGAAAATATTAAAAGACTCCATGAGGTGAATATACCCACGGCTCTTTAATTTTTGCTGGCACCAAAAGTACAAATCTAATTGGACTGAGCTTACTGGTAAGTAAATTTTATTAGGAACCCAGAATTTCAAAGCTATCCACAAAAGTATATTTCTTTCTTTCCTAAAAAATGTAATTACCCGCTGTGCAACAAATTAAATGTTTCCTTCATTGGGTTACTGCCTAAGGAAGACGTACTCCTCACCAAGGAGTTTGGAGGGCTCTAGCCAGAGCTATATTAAGACCAGGCTCAATAAAAATATGTCAGTCAACTTTTTTGAAGAAGGGCACAAGGGGATATTTAGTTCCCAGCAAATAGATTTTTCAAGGATAATACGTGACACAGGCTTAACCCCTTTTCATCCACTTATCTTAGAAAATAATACACAATATATTACTCATTTTTATAGTTGGTTTGTGACATTAAAGAAATGACTCTGAATTAACTAAACTAGGACCAGTATGTATTATATATAAAGCCATATCATGCCATAAACACGATTTCCCTCAAAGAAACCAAGGATTTGTACTGGGAGTTCTTAGATGACTCCTACTGCCCCCACAGCGCTACAATTTCAGGAGTCTCCTAGGAATGACTTATTGTTAAACCACTCTGAAAATTGGTACTCTCTGAGGGTCAATTTTGGAGAACAGTATTGGGTGACTGTGACTCAAGTCCTTGGTGGCTGATCTGTGAGGTGCCACAGGGTATGAATTTGTCCGAAGTAGTAGAAGCAGAAGTAGTAGTAGTAGTAATTATTATTATTATTATTAATACCCCGCCCATCTGGCTGGGGGTGGTCACAATGAAATCTGGGTCAAGATGTCAGTACAGTGGTACCTCGGGTTAAGTACTTAATTCGTTCTTAACCTGAAACTGTTCTTAACCTGAAGCACCACTTTAGCTAATGGGGCCTCCTGCTGCCACCACGCCGCCAGAGCACGATTTCTGTTCTTATCCTGAAGCAAAGTTCTTAACCTGAAGTACTATTTTTGGGTTAGCGGAGTCTGTAACCTGAAGCGTATGTAACCTGAAGCGTATGTAACCCGAGGTACCACTGTATATTGATGATGTCCAGTTCTATTTCATATGAATCAGGAGAGGCTAGCATGCACTCAGCTGGTGCCTTGGTGCATTCATGGACTGAATGATCTTTTTAATAATATTTTTATTAGTAATTTCAACATCACATTTTATCAAAAAACATATTATCCTTAAATCCCCCCTATTTTCCCTCCCCCTCCCCCAAAACATGACCCACTCTCCCCTCCCCCGACTCTCTAGTTTATCAATATATGTTATTTTCTGCATGTTACAAAACTGTACAGATCCTTAATTTATCTATCTGAATGTTATCAATAAAACGTTAGTGAATGTTTATTCAAAACCTGCCAAGTAGTCCTGTTCATTTTGTTGTTCCTTTAAATACTTTGTAAAGGGTTCCCATTCATCTTTAAAGTCACAGTTATCCTTCTCATGTAGTTTGTGTGTCAATTTTGCCAATTCTGAGTAGTCCATCCATTTCTCTTGCCATCTTTAGTCAGGATTTCCTGGTTCTTCCATCCTTGTGCTAGTAAGACTTTTGCCACTGTTGTTACATACATACAGATATTTTTCAGTTTCCTTGGCAGGTCTTTTCCTACAATCCCTAACAAAAATGCTTCAGGTTTTTTAACAAATGTTAGTTGGAACATTTTCTTCAGCTCATTATATATCATTTCCCAAAACTTTCTAAATTCATTACAATGGACTGGATGATCTTAATCTTGACTAAATACTCTATGGCACTGATATTTCCCAGGTCCTGGAATTAGGGTGTATACCAGCTCTGGATAGGATTGCACTCCCCCTGAAAGATTGGGTGAATAGTTTGGGGACATTCCTAGATCCATTTTAAGTACCGTGTTTTTCGCCCTATAGGACGCACCGTCCCATAAGGCGCACCTAGTTTTTTGGGGGGAAAATAAAGGGGGAAAATTATTTTTCCCCCAGGCGCGGGGCTGGGGCGGGGGAAGCCCGAGCTTCCCCTGACCCCAGCCCCCAGAACAGGCAACTCTCCGCAAGCCGCGGGAGCCCGGCGCTGGGCTCCCACGGCTTGCGGAGAGCTGCGCGAAGCCTGGAGAGTTGGAGGGGTCGGTGCGCACCGACCCCTCTCGCTCTCCAGGCTTCAGCGAAAGCCTACATTCGCCCGATAGGACGCACACACATTTCCCCTTCATTTTTGGAGGGGGGAAAGTGCATCCTATAGGGCGAAAAATACGGTACTTAGAAGCCGATGAAGAAGGGCACCAAGAAACACAGTGAAGATGCACTAATTATACTTCTTCCACTTGATTTATTGTTCTACAGTATAACTTTATGCAAGAATAACCGATAATGCCAACTCTGATTGTGATCCATACAAAATGAGGTAAGACTTGTTGAAAAGAAGAACACTGACCTTTCAAACCCTTCTGGACATGAGAGTGAAGTGTTTTATATTGCAGGCAGAATTTTATGAAGTAGAAATGAAACATAATTATCAGTGATGTCCTATCAACCTGCTAATAGCCAAACTTCATCATAAAACACTTTTGCCAAGAAAATTTTGTGCTTCAACAGGCAAATATTAATCTTACTGCAAGGCAAATTTCTCTACTGTATGTCGCCTTACAAAATCATATACCAGTCTTTGCAAATGTAATACATAGTGTCACAATGACATTTATGTTTGTAGTTAATTTTTTTCTTGGTAAACATGAACCCATTCCATACACATCCCTGCCCTTTGATTTCCTATTAGAACAGTAGTGAAACCACAAAGAGAGTTTTCAAGGTCGCTTTCTTTGCCAGGTCACAGCTTATACAAAGTCAAACTATTGGTCCATTCTGCCAAGGCTGCTGCAAGACATTTTGCTGCCTTGTATCTACGGAAGCTGTCCAATCAAAGTTTCTAAGGCAAATCTTTTCGGTACCACCCTTTGTCCCAAACGCATCATTGCGCCTAGAGGCCAATCTCCCTTTGGTAGAATTACGTATCTGGAGCAGGACACTTAACTATTGGATTTGTCTAAACTCAAATCCCCCCGGTCTAATATCCATAGGGCTACAAGACTGTCACAAGAGTGCCTGGTCTAAAATTGTCTATCAAAAACCTCACTCCTGTGGTTTATCACCACAGCAGCTACTCACCGTGGGTTATAGTAAAGCAAACAGTCTAATTTGTCAACGTCTAAATGATATCAAGCGTCAGAACAACTTGGCCACTACAAGGAATTTTTGCCCATGGTATGACCACTTTCTACCTTCCCACTTTAATTCTTTGTCACCCTATCTGTATAACCTAGCAATTCTAAAACACAGACGTGTTTAGACCCTCACAAGATTGAATGTACTGCCCTCAGCTGTACTTGAGGGGTGATTCCAACAGATTCCATACAAAAAAAGCTTACATCCCTGCGGAGATGGCAGCACTGAATCAGTGGCACATGCCCTCCTGGCTTGCACTCTTTACAAAGACCTGAGGAATGATATTATCACCCCTCTTTTATTGTCTATTCTGGGCTGCCCAACCACCGCCATAGTGTCTTCTCTCCTGGCAGATCAAGGGGAGCAAATAACAGCAAAGGTTGCAAGGTTTTTAGCTGGGGCAATCAGAATAAGGTCCACTGTTCGGTGGCTGATTCAGGACTCTAAACTGTGTTTTATACAATCGACTTTCTATTTTGTTCTTTGTGTATCACAATATTCTTTTGTTGCTACGGCTGTTGGCTGACACAAATAAAGTTTCATTCATTCATTCATTCATTTTGCTGCCTGAGGCAAACAAGATGGCAGCTCCATTCCATGTAAATAGGACAGCAAGAGAGACTAGACCAGGCTGCATGGCAAGCATAGATATGCGCTTCATCACCTCACTTCTCCCTACGCACCTGAATTAGCTGCCTGAAGAGGATTCCTCTGTGTCTAATGATATACACCCATTTCCCTAGACTTGTTCTGTTTCTGTTGTGTATTATTTTTACCTCTCCACAAAATTCATTATCACATCAGTGTTATATCTGCTCTTGGTGGCTGGAAAAAAAAGGCGGGGGGAGATGGTCGGATAGATATCAATGTGATCTTGGCCACAGTCACACCATACATTCAAAAGCACTATGATACCAATTTAAACAGTCACAGCTTTCCGCAAAGAATTCTGGGAGCTGTAGTTTGTTAAGGGCGCTGACAGTTGTTAGGAGAACCCCATTCACCTCACAGAGCTACAATTTCCAGAGTGGTTTAGCCTTCAATTCCTCTTCACAGGGAACTCTGGGAATTGTAGCCCTGTGAGGGGAATATGGTCTCCTAACAACTCTCAGCACCCTTAACAAACTACAAATCCCACGAATCTTTGGGGGAAGCTATGACTATTTAAAATGGTGTCACAGTACTTGAAATGTATGGTGTCAATGTGGCCTTTGTCGTTTGTTACCTTGACAATTGCCATTACATCCTCTCAGGAATTTTTTATTCTGCCAACTATTTTCCATCACTTTATTTTCAAGGCTAAAAGAAGTCCTGTCTTTAAGTTCTCATTTTTAAATTTTTTATTATTATTTTTTTGCCATCTCTCCTGCCTTCGCTCTTTGTTCTTGCACACAGACAAAAACTTACCTCATGGTGCCTTTTTTATTTATTTAAAGGTTCTGCTCAATAGCTGTAATTGAGTAAAGGGTGAGACCTCTGTATCTTCTACAATGCTCCAAGCTATGTATTAAAATCTCCATGTGTTAAAATCTCCATGTTTGAAAATGACCTTGCAAAGGTCAAATGGACTGAAATCTGCCTCTGATTTAAATGTGTTTTTACCCCTTTATTGACATTGTTGACTGATACGCTTTGATATTAAGGTTGGAAAGGATGTTATCCATTTATCATTTGTGTAGCTGCTTGTATTCACTGGTCCGCTTTGGTCCAGACAAGTAAATGCTTTGGGGATCATTTTTAAAAACTTAGAATCTGGATTCTAAGAGCCAAGAAAATCTTAAATTTCCCCCCACACCATCCTCTTGGAATGACACCTTGATGATGTAGGGCAGTTCAGTTATCCTAGAGCTTTTCCCTAGAAACATGCAATAACAGATGCTGTTGATGAGCAATTTAATCAATTTTTATTCGCTGTCCTTTCCAACTCCTATCCAACAGATGAGAATAGAGAAGAAACCCAATGCTTAACCCTAGATGGAGAAAATGGGGCTCCATTATGTGCATGTAACGGTAACCAGAAATGGAGCCAAAAATGGACACATTTTTGGTTCCATTTCTGGCTACGGTTACATGCATATAATGTATTTATATATTTATTTATTTATTTATTTGCATTTATAACTTTACAAGGATCTCAAGGAGGTGTACATGGGTCTCCCCCCTCCTCATTTAATCCCCACAACTACTCTGTGAGGTAATTTTGGCTGAGAGTCAGTGACTGGTCCAAGATCACCAAGTGAGCATCATGCTCAGTTTTGATAACACCTGAATATGCAAACAGCTACAATTTCCGCATCCCTTTCTGTTCCATTGGAATTCGCCAACATCCAGAATCCCAACACTAAACTGTTACGTATCCTGACTAATGTCCACAAACACTGCCTGAAAAATCTGCTGTTCCAGGAAACTGCTAAAATATGAATATTAAGTCAGAAAGGACATTTATCTGGATGGACATAACTGCATTTTCTCAATAGTGCAACGGGTAAACAAATGCCTGGACTTGTTTTCACCCCTTCAACCCCACTAAAGGCAATTTTGCTTTTTGGTCAATAGGTCAGAAAGCATGTTAGTGACATTACTAAAAATAAAATATTGGTTGCATTCAGTGGCATAAAATATGAGTTAGAAATGGGGGGAAATAGGTCAGGACTAGTGGTGCAGCAAAATGTTTGGGAAGCTGGCATCTTGAACTCAAGAGTCTTACATATTACATACCTTAGTATGTGCTTAGTAATTCATCTCTTCTGCTCATATACATTTTGCTCAAGGATTTCCCCCCCCCCTACAAAGCATTCTCCTCCCATTCAACAGCTGTGGGCCTCTTTGATCACTGCAGTGTCCACAGCAATCTAAGTCATTTTCTCTTTCCTGTAGTCCTTTCACATTGCCCTAGCAATCTTTTCTATTGTAGTTAAAATATATCCTTTGGCTTAGGGTTACCAGACGTCCCCAGTTCCGCAAATCTCCCCCCCCCCCATATACTTCTTAATTGCATTTCACTATTCATATACTTCTTCTTAATTGTATTTCACTATTCATATTAGGACGCGGGTGGCGCTGTGGGTAAAACCTCAGCGCCTAGGACTTGCCGATCGCATGGTCGGCGGTTCGAATCCCCACAGCGGGGTGCGCTCCCGTCGTTCGGTCCCAGCGCCTGCCAACCTAGCAGTTCGAAAGCACCCCCGGGTGCAAGTAGATAAATAGGGACCGCTTGCCAGCGGGAAGGTAAACAGCGTTCCGTGTGCTGCACTGGCTCGCCAGATGCAGCTTGTCACGTTGGCCACGTGACCCGGAAGTGTCTGTGGACAGCGCTGGCTCCCGGCCTATAGAGTAAGATGAGTGCACAACCCTAGAGTCTGGCAAGACTGGACCGTACGGGCAGGGGTACCTTTACTATTCATATACTTCTTCTTAATTGTATTTCAGTTCAACAATTACTGTGATAAAATAATATTTTGTTACGTGCAAATGCCTTTAGATACCTATTAGGTCCATAAATTACCATATAGCATATATTCAACACAAAAAACAGCGAAAATTTGTTGTTGACAATGGTCAGCAGGACATATTGAGGGCCCCATTACCTTCAGTAGCTTAGGGCCTCAATCCAGCCCTGAGCTCCATCCCTTTATTTTAACAGCTGCATCCTTGAGTCTATTCTTGATTGAACCAACATGAGCTTTGTAAAGATGCATATATATATATATATATATATATATATATATATATATATGGGGCCCCACAATAAATGAGGGGTGATCAAAGAATGAAAAGGAATGTGTATTTTCCAGTCTGCCATTTTGTAAATATATTTTTCCCTTTATCCTCTCACTCTCAGGAAACGCACCCTTAATTGCCTGTAATTCAGCTGTTCATCTCCCTCCACATGCCACTTTTCTCTTTCTCACTCTTTCTCTCTCTCTCCATGTCCATCTTCACATCTAACCATTCCCAGTTTCTTCCACAATATTGACTGTCCTTTACCCTCAGCTTCTCCCCTGATTTCCCTACAGTTTGTCACAAATTCTACTCATATTGATCAAGAGCAGAACTCTGAAGTATTGTTAGTAGAGTAAAAACTTAAACACCTTGCAGGTTTTCCCCAAAATAGGCCAGAGGCAATTAATATTTCATCCCAGTTCCTCCTTCAACCTCGACCGCGATTGCTTAGTCAGCCTAGACTACGAGAGAGCCACATTGCCAGAACATAGAGGTATGCAGGACACTCCCAAGAGAAAACTGGTAATCTGGTACTCTCTCTACACAATGTTTGCCTGTCAAAATAACAGGCATCTTGCTTTTGCTCATTGATATCAGGCAAGAGCCTTCGGTGTATTGTTTTGGTTAGGCAAACCTACCTAGGGATATCATTTTTGACATGCAATTTATTTTATGACACATATTTTTAACGTTGGTTTCACTTATATTTTGATACACTGCAGCTTAACTTGCTTTTATTACTAAATTTTATCAGAATTTCTTTCAATAAATATTTTATACTCTATGGAAGCCACCTAGAGTTTATGACTAAATGGTATATAAATCCTGTTAAATAAACAAAAGCAATTAAATTCTCTTGGATTCTATCTGTTGCATAGGAAGTTTACTAGAAAGGAAAGTTCTCAGATAACCAAGTTTTGTTTCAGGCAGATTGGTTTGCTTTTCTTAAAAATAAAATAAAATATGGTTATCAGTCTAAACTTAAAAGTGGTTGCAAAAGTAACATTTGATAAGAAAGGAAAGAAAAACGGAGGTGTATGATGGATTACATGGAAGTACATACTGTCTTGATAATATATCCAAAATAAGTATCTGAGACAAAACAAAATACAGTGAATTCAAACGAATGAAAGGTAGAGTTAAATCTTTCCTATCTTCAGGTTCATTTAACCAAGGCAATCTTTCTAATTTACAGCAGGCATGTGGGACGTTTTATCCTGATAAATCCCAAAGAATCTACCGAGCAAACAAATTCAATCCATATTAGCTCTTGGTCTATTTGCTTCTTTCTTATATCTCATTTTTGTATGATTTAATAATAGGTGTGATCTAAAAATGTAGTCTTCCTATTCCACTTGAAAGTAGGCTTTGTGTTCGTACCCAGTACATCTCTGAATTTTGCTTTCCAGAATGCTGCCCTCCAGAATCTGGAATCAGTTTAAAGCATACAAAGTCCTTTAAAGGACATTGCAACTTTATCGTGGGTAACAGGATTTACAAATGAAAATATTGCAAGATAAATAAATATTAGAGATTCAGGAGAACAAGGTAAGCGCTTTCCATCCAGACACAGTATGTTCAAGTGGCGTGCAAAACACCCATTCTTGGTGTTGTCTTATAAAGAAATCATTCACAGTGTTCCCTAGAAAAGCCAAATCCAACCTTATATCCCCTTACATTTTTGGACTATAACTCCCATCATTGCTAGCCAGTGGTCAGGGATGATGGAAGCTGAAGTTCAACAACATCTGGGGACCCGAGGCTGGAAAAGACTGCCCTGGGAGGTCCCCAGTTGCATCCAAAATGGACCTAGTGGGATTTCAGTGGGGAATTCTGCACATTTCTTAAAAATACAGTACCGCTACAGTGGGATTAAGGATGGGTGGATCAGTCTTAGTTCTACTCCCACATCAACCTTGCTTGCGTCCATAAATCTGTTCTCTTTTCACGTTAACCTGCAAAATAAATAATAATAATAATGATAAATTAAAGTTCATATGAAAATATGTTTCATATTTAGATAATACAGTGGTACCTCGGGTTAAGAACTTAATTCATTCTGGAGGTCCATTCTTAACCTGAAACTGTTCTTAACCTGAGGTACCACTTTAGCTAATGGGGCCTCCCGCCACCATAGCGCAATTTCTGTTCTCATCCTGAAATAAAGTTCTTAACCCGAGGTATTATTTCTGGGTTAGCATAGTCTGTAACCTGAAGCGTCTGTAACCTGAAGTGTCTGTAACCCGAGGTACCACTGTACAAATAGATATACTAATTGAAAAAATATTTGATCTCAAAGTACACCTTTGTAAACTTATCGTGTCCCAATATAACATATACAATATAATGCACATTGGAATATTATTGTTCTTTTGCCAAGAACTGTATCTCAAAGTACAGTCGCGCCTCAGAAGTCGAATGCCTTGCGACTTGAACGTTTTGGCTCCCGAACGCCACAAATCTGGAAGTGAGTGTTCCGGTTTGTGAACGTTCTTTAGAACCCAAGCATCTGACGCAGCTTCCTGCAGCCAAATGGAAGCTGCACTTTGGTTTCTGAACGTTTTGGAAGTCGAATGGACTTCCGGAATGGATTCCGTTTGACTTCTGAGGTATGACTGTGTGGAGAAGATCCAAAGATAATTACATTCCACTCCATGTATTAGTGTGCTAGTAATTTGATCTCTCTCCTTTTTTTAATGGCAAAACTTGAATTTATATGTCTACTTACAGTACTTCACAGCAACCATTAAAAAAAGACTCTGCTCATCCATGTATTGATTTCTATCACCCTTTAAGGGCCTTCACCTCTTCTTCCACCCTTGCTTTTCTTTTTTTCCTGTTTAAGTGAAGGTCCTTGTATACAATTAAACTAATAGCTAAATGGATGAAAGATAAACTTCGTTTAATCAATTGATGCACTGGTGTGAAAGCATATGGAACACATTTATTACCTCTTTATGTCCAAGATGGATATTTTTCTCCATCCCACCCCCCGCCTTTATCGTACTTGCATTGTAACCAGACAAGGACAATCCTCAAGATGATAAATGAAGTGGCAGCCATTTTATAACAATGTGACCTTGAGTGACACTGATCACACACATGACTGACGTGGAAGCTGAACGTTCGTAAATGACAGCTGGAGGAATAAACAGCAATAGAACTCTTAATGTTCGAAACAGACCACCTGATACATAAGGTATCAGTCATCTTTCCTTTCTCTTTCCTTCCTTGAATGGAAAATATGTGAGTTTAACCACTGTACAGTGGAGGGAGATGAAAAGAAGAGGTGGTGAGTGGACTGAATAAGAGAATTGTAATGATCCGGGGAATATTGTGATATCAAATCAGTTGTGGGTGAAGCCCAGTTGGTCTGTGTATTTCAGACCACAGTGCAAAGTGTAGGAAAAACGCCAAAAATGAAATGGGCCAAGCCTCAGAAAGGTCTAATTATATATATGGAGACACCGGTTTGTCATCTCTAAGAATGCATGTTGTACTATGGGGTCTGATCTCATCTGGATTATTATTTTACAAAGGTACCCCCCTCTCCCAGAGGGGCGGTGTTGCATGCAGGCCACGCGCTCTCCCCGTGTACAGCTGGGGGCGTGGCATTGCCACCCATGTCACAGGGAGTCCTGGCAGCGTCACGCCCCCCAGTCGACCAATCCAGTCGACCGGGGGTGTGGCTTGCGTAATTTAAGCAGCCTCACGCATCTCCCACCCTCCTGCCCTGTTTTCATGTTTCATCTTGGCCTTGCTATGGACAACGGTTGGTTGCCTGTTGAGGGGGCCAGGTAGGATTTTCCCCACTTGGCAAATTGGCACCAGCCAGCAGGTATTCACCTGCCTCGTAGCAATCATCACAACTTTGTAAGGATTGGCGGGTAAGCATTGGTAAAACCTGGTTTATGGGAGGGGAGGTTGTGGCCATCACCTGCCCCTTTGCTTTAAGGGTATTCTGTTAAAGGGGGTGTGGATCTTGTCCAAAGCCCGGGTAAGGGCTAGGGCCATGCCACGACCCCATCAGGGACCCTGGGGGAGCTCTCAGTTGATGTACATCAACAGGGCTCCCCCTACTGATGGTTGACCCTTATTAGACTACCTACATGGCGGGCAAGAGTCGGATATAGTCAGTTCAATTCCAATGCCTAAGTCAATACTGTTATGTACTGAAGTTCTCACCCTGGGCCAGCAGGGGGATACTGTAGATAGTTATGCAAATGAAGGATCGAAAGTGATGTTCAGTGATTGGATAGTTTGTATGCAAATGAAGGATCGAAAGTGACGTTCAGTGATTGGCTAGTTTTAGAAAGTTGCTACAGTTACATTGTTCTGGAGCTCTATATAAGCAGGCTGACTGAGCTCTTCAGTTCAGTTCTGTTCTGGCCTCTGAATAAACAAGAGCTGTTTGAAGAATCGCTGTGTCATCTGATATGTTCGCCCACAACTTAACAAATACCACTCACATTCTATAATCAATAAAGTTGTGGCCTTCATTATCCCATTAATCTGAAATACTGGTGTCCGCGTGTCTTATTATTCAACAAATGGGGGAGGGCTCAGAGCCTTGACATGCAATAGAATTCCTCACAACATCCATTGATGCCATTGCCACAATCTTTTGGTCACAGCTGCAGCAAAACAGACAACACCAAGGGACATGCATGGAACATCATTTATATGTGAACAATTTAGCACCTAAATCTGTTCCTTCCGTTCATCTCAGAATGGCATGCTAGTGCTGTCCGCTTACCCCTTCAGCTAGCTACACAGCAAGGTAATCTAAAATCCAATGATCACTGTTGTGAATCACCCCACAGGACCAATGCCTGCCAAAAGATCTACAAGACCGTTATATGTTTGCTTGATATTAACAGCAATACCACCTTCCATCCAGAACCTAGTGCAAGCAAGGGACTAATGATGCCCAGTGCCCAAATCATCAACAGTCTGCTTTATAGCAGTGTCTCTGCTATGGAAATGCAATACAAATGGCACTAAATAGCTCAAATCTGTACCTGGTGGTTTACTTATTACGTAGATGAAGAATTGGATCGTTTCAAAGCCAAATTATTTTGTCTAAATGTCAGATGGAGTGAGATGGAATCAAGTGGAACAGAACAGGGGAGGGAGATGGTTTTGTGAAATAGTCTGCTTAGTTCTTTGATGTTAACCTTAAGTTTTTATTTTTTATTTTGCAGGGGAGAATGTAAATATATTCTTCTCAGTTATATGTTTATGAAAGTAAAGTTCTTTGGAATATGAAGAGTCTGGACATTGTATAGTCTTTACGAAGAAGCTATAAATCACCTAGAAGAGTCTCCACCCCCATCGTTCAGCCCGGACACTGAGATCCAGCTCTGAGGGCCTTCTGTCAGTTCCCTCGCCGCGAGAAGTGAGATTACAGGGAACCAGGCAGAGGGCATCAAATTCAGACAGCACCCCATTCCAAAGGAATTCACTTCCTTTGCAGTTTTTCCTGCATCTGATGTCACTGATTGACAGTTAGGTGTGACATTCAAAGTCTTGAGCATGGGTAGGCAAACTACAGTTCCGAATCTTGCATCAGTATTCAGAATTGTTATGTCCTTCAAAAGGAGATGCCTCTCTCTGGTTTCACTTCAAGTCTGATGTCCTTCTTGCACACTCATTGATTTAGACCATAGTATGTTCCTTCCTTCATTGTTCCCTCAGCAGGAAGGCGGAAGGGTTTGTGTGTGGGAAGGTAAAGAGATGGGTAGGCAAACTAAGGCCTGGGGGCCGGATTTGGTCCAATCGCCTTCTAAATCCAGTCCGTGGACAGTCTGGGAATCAGTGTGTTCTTACATGAGTAGAATGTGTCCTTTTATTTAAAATGCATCTCTAGGTTATTTGTGGGGCATAGGAATTCGTTCATTTCATCCCAAAAAAATATAGTCCGGCCCCCAACAAGGTCTGAGTGATAGTGGACCGGCCCCCTGATGAAAAAGTTTGCTTACCCCTGGTCTTGAGGGAAGTCTTCAAGAAGCAACAACAGAAAAGACAGTAGACATGGTGCTTGGCTGATACATAGCAGGAAGGGGTTCCAAAGGGAAGATGCCATCACACTAAAGGCCTCATCTTGATACCAGGTAGAATGGCAGACCCTCTGAGTGCCAGGGACAGTTTAGGATTTACAGAAGCTGTCCCGGTTATTTGATCCCAGAATGTCCTGTTTTTCCTTAGGATGTCTCTATTTTCATCAGAGAAATGTTTGAGGGTATGGAGTTATATGACCCCCTGAGCCAAGGAGATATGTAACTACACAACCTTTAGAAGACATCTGAAGGCAGCCCTGTATAGGAAGTTTTTTAACGTTCAATCCAGTCAGATAGACCGGGTATAAATATTAAAATTATTATCGTTATTGTTATGAAGTAAGACATCCCTATTTTCATCGGATAAATGTTGGAGGGTATAGGATGGATCTCCTGATAATATGATATCTTGATATAAGATTTCATATGATAATATGATATCATATGATAATATGATATAAGACGAAGTTAGCTCAGTAGCTAATATTGATAACAATATAATTGATATAGATCTATATATCTATTATTTATATTGCTGAATTGAATATAACTCTCTCTCTCTCTAAATATATGTATATTTCTATGCTGCTTTACACTCGCATGAATCACAAAGCAGCTGGCAAGAATAAATAAACAATACCAGTGCTTTTTTTCAAGAGATACTCAACAATACGCAATACCAGCAGCTCTTTTTGTTGTTGTTAAAAAGTGTGGCACTTACAGTAACAAATTCATGGTGAGTACTGGCACCTATTTTTTTTAAAAAGAAAAAAAGCACTGAACATAATAGAACATGACAAATACAACATGAATCAAATAGATTAATTCACAAATAATCCGTACAGCAACCACATTCTGTAAAACACTGTTAACAAAACAACTAAAAAAATAAGCTAAACAGCACAACCACAACAAAAGTCATACTATAAGATTCACAAAGCACTAAAGGTAAAGGTAAAGGGACCCCTGACCATTAGGTCCCGTCGTGACCGACTCTGGGGTTGCAACGCTCATCTCACTTTATTGGCCGAAGGATCTGGCGTACAGCTTCTGGGTCATGTGGCCAGCATGACTAAGCCGCTTCTGGCAAACCAGAGCAGCGCACGGAAACGCCGTTTACCTTTCTGCTGGAGTGGTACCTATTGATCTACTTGCACTTTGACGTGCTTTTGAACTGCTAGGTTGGCAGGAGCAGGGACCGAGCAACGGGAGCTCACCCCGTCGCAGGGATTCGAACCGCCGACATTCTGATTGGCAAGTCCTAGGCTCTGTGGTTTAACCCACAGTGCCACCCATGTCCCTTTTTCACAAAGCACTACAGCACTCATAATCCACAAAACAATATTAACATTAACAAACTAGCAACCAAAAACAAAGCACTGTTGAATTCACACACACATTCTCCCCAAACCATGATTCACAACCTTCTTTTTGTTAAAGAATTATTTATATGTTTTCCATTTTAAGTTTTGCATGCATCCATCATGCTATCATACTCAGATATAGAATTCCCAACCTATCTTCTGTTGACATCCTATATTGCTTCTTTTGATCCGCTACAATGGGATGAAAATTAAGTAGGAAGCGAGTGGAGAGTACTTTAAAAGAGATGGTATTAAGGTAAACTTTCAAGTAGGGACAAACCTCTGAACAGCAGTAGAAAATGTAAGCGAACTGAGAGGGATGAAAGAAGGGTGGGAGAAAAAGAAGAAGATGTGACTCAATCTTCTACTCTGTTCATCAAAAGACAGGCACATATGACTTCTAGGACTTCTTCCATCCTACTTAAAGTAAAACAATGACACTCCTAGCTTGCTATCTATTGTTATGGAATTTCCTAATACTTCTTTATATCTCTTAATATCTGATATGGGTTTATTCTTGTACTTTATTATACCGACATGATACAAACAAGTTCCACTTTTCAAAAAATGTATCTTATTTGTCCTTTCTTACTCTTATCAGGTTTGTGAGTTTAATCATATATGCCATCTCCCAGACTTCTGTGAGCCAGGAATTTATTAATGGTGAAAGAAGGTTTTTCCAGTTTTGCAAATTTTCATTTCTACTGCTGTTACGAAATATGTTGTCACTTTTTGGTCTCCATCTGGTGCTATGCCTTTAAGATATCCAAATATTGTTACAAATGGATCTCTAGGGAGGTCCTGATGAAAAATATGTTTTATTTCTATTAATATGGATTCCCAGTATGCTTTGATGATTGGGCATTCCCAAATTAAATGGAAAATGTTTGTGTTTGGCATTTTATATCAACAGTAGCACTAGTTTGTTACTGTTTATATTTTGTTCTGCCTAGCTGGTGTCAAATACTAGTGAGTCATAATCTTAGGGGGAAAATATTTGAGCTTCATGCAAATAAAATAAGTTACTTTAAATTGTTTTAAATATGGTTTTAATGCTGTAAGTAACTGTTGCGGTGAAGTGCAGGTAACAAATAAAATAATTATAATAGCATTTAAAATAATTAAAGCATCAAAAAACACTAAGAACATGTACAGATATTTAAAACAATCACTTTCCACCATAGCTGATAATTTCAAGGTTGCCAGAAGTAGTATCTCTTAGCCCAGGAATCCACAAACTGCGGCCCTCCAGATGTTTTGGCCTACAACTCCCATGATCCCTACCTAACAGGACCAGTGGTCAGGGATGATGGGAATTGTAGTCCAAAACATCTGGAGGGCCAAAGGTTGGGGATTCCTAGGCTAAGAGACAATACTGTCTTAGTCCCTAAATGCCTGGATAAACAGGAGTATTTTTAAGTTCTTCTGAAAGTTAGTAATATACATTTTTGGACAATTGTGTGCATTAATGTAATAAATGTAATTATATTCAATATAAATATATTCCAGTATTTGTAATACAAATATTTACATGCAAGAGAAATATTATACCCAAAATCAATGAGAGAGACATAACTTTGGAGTCCGGAATCTCTGTTATTCATTGAAAACATTCTTCACTTGAAATGTAGACTAAACATTTTATTGTACCTTGACTCCAATTTTGTTGCCTCACGAGGGGATGATAAAATTGCCTTGGGGCCTCGACCAGCAACGATGCCATCAGCCATAAATTCCCCCATATGGGGGGAATAAAAATGAGAATAAATTTTGAAACTAGGCCTGAACAACTTTTCCTTGAATTATCTTGACAAGCAAAATTAGCTGACTCAATACCTCGATAGTAGTCAAGTATCCATATTTATATACAACTTCAGGAAATGATGCATGTAATATACTTACTTGTTTATTTCCCTGTAGAGACACGGGACATAATGTGGTGGAAGTTAATGGCGCCAATGCCTCACAGCACTCAATGGAACTAAGATCCACACTTAAATGTTTGTTCTGTAGATTTCAATGATATTTACAGTATAGTTGACCAACCTTTACTGGATTATGTCTAAGGACAGTATGGCCATTTGTCCTGTCCTTAAAAAAATGTCATTATTTGTTGTTGCCAGCTTTATTATCTTAGGACACATTTAGAGATCTAAAAAACAGTTGGGTACACCACAAAACATCCCTGAGTGAATACAAAATATTTCCCCTCGATATTTATTTTCACAATAATTCATTTTGGTGCAGTTGTTTTTTAATTGATCTTCTCAGTTGGTACCCATATAAATATAGACTTATTATTATTATTATTATTATTATTAATTATGCATCCCCTGATTTGATGCCTTGTGTGGGGGAACCACCCACACCTTCTTCTTTGGCAATCACTCGTAGCTGAGTAAGATTGCCTTCCATAAACAAGGTTTTAACAATGAGTCCATAAGTGACTGTGGAGGCCAATTCTGGATCCACACATCCTTCCACAGTGGAGACATTGGTTGGTTTCCAGGTGGGAGTTGATCACGGTGTAGATTTGCCAAGCTTGCCTTCCTCTTAGCATGTTTCTCCCTTGCATCCTGAGTTCGAGTGCTAACAAAGCCCATGACACCTTTGATAAAGGCTGTTCTCCAACTGGAGCACTCGAAGGCAAGTGTTTCCCAATTGTTGGTGCTTATACTACATTTTTTAAATATTTGCCTTGAGACAGTCTTGAAACCTCTTTTGTTGATCACCAACATTGTGCTTTCCATTTTTAAATTTGGAATAGAGTAGTTGCTTTGGAAGACGATAATCAGGCATCCGTACAACATGACCAGTCCAGCGAAGTTGATGTTGAAGAAGCATTGCTTCAACACAGGTGATCTTTGCTTCTTCCAGTACACTGGCATTAGTTCACCACCCTAAATCCAGCACTGATCTTGCCATAGCCAGACTAAGCGATCTTAGTGGATCACATAGAGGTAAGTTGTAGATTTGTGGTGCGTAAATGTTAACTTTCAGAAATATGGCTTTCCCCCTCTCAAGAAATGCTCTAGAAATGCCATGGAAATTATAGTTTTTGGTCAAGATGCAATTAAATGAGATGGATGTTTGAAAAATAGAACATCATTTTATGGCTAAAGTACTGCATAATATACTAGACACATCTGGCAACGGATATGCAGCTGAAGTGCTGCCATATTTATCCTTAGCAGCTGGTATTTCATTGGAAGATAAAGCTTTTTATAACACAAGCAAACACTCTTGTTTCCTTAAAGCTATGTAGACATTTCTAGGGATTTCACAGTGATGGAACCTAAACTGAAATTTGGGGGGTGAACTGCCTTGGAAATGATGGAGAGCTCATAAGACTTATTCACCATCGAAATGTAGTGATTTCATTGAAAGAAGTTAGAAAAAATGTACCAGCAATCTTCATGAAAAATGACAGATACAGAAGAGGCAAAGGAATAAGTAAGGTTGTAGAGCAGGTGCCCTTCAGGTGTTGTGGACTATATAAACCAGGCATAGGCAAACTCCGGCCCTCCAAATGTTATGAGACTACAATTCCCATCATCCCTGACCACTGGTCCTGTTAGCTAGGGATGATGGGAGTTGTAGTTCCAAAAGATCTGGAGGGCCGGAGTTTACCTATGCCTGATATAAACTCTGAAGGTTGCATTTGTAGTTATAAAAGAGGAACAGCCAGGAAACTTGTTTTGCCAAATGCAAACAGGTTCTTTTCTCAATGGATCTATGATCAACAACAAATCACTTAGGGGAAAAGGCTGAACTTTATTAAACAAAATGGTCCTCTCTACTCGCATACAACAGTGCAAAACCTCCCCAAACACAGACCAGGCCACCCCCAAACCAGGCCACCCAGAAAGCTAAGCTTTTTAAGGAAGACCCCAAAATTGTTGAGCTGTTTTTTGGACATAAATGAAGGGTTAGAATTGATGCTTTTGAATTATGGTGCTGGAGGAGACTCTTGAGAGTCCCATGGACTGCAAGAAGATCAAACCTCTCCATTCACTGGAAGGACAGATCGTGAAGCTGAGCTTCAATACTTTGGCCACCTCATGAGAAGAGAAGACTCCCTGGAAAAGACTCTGATGTTGGGAAAGATGGAGGGCACAAGGAGAAGGGGATGACAGAGGACGAGATGGTTGGATAGTGTTCAATTCAATTCAAAATCCTTTATTAGGCATAGCACACCACACATTAACAAACAGACATCATATACAGACTGTATAAAATACGGGCTCAGCGAACACAATTTATCTCAGACCTATTCTTAACTCCAGGAAATAAATTGATGTACATAGCTAATATAATACAACACAGCAACATCACCTACCATTAAAAACCACTAAGTCTCTTTATCATGGCCCATTCTCTCTTCATGGACAGCATTTAAAAATTCAGCCGCTATTGAAGTAATTTGGTCATCGCTGTCCGCCAGTAGGTCCTGAACAGTTGGTTGTGTAAAAATCTGTCTATTCAATTTTAGGGCCTCAAATAATTGTTTTCTGGCATGACTGCCAAAATCACAGGAAAAGAGTATATGTTCTAGAGTATCGGGTTCCTGTTTTCTGCATTTACAGAGATGCTCTGATTCTGGGATAGCTAAGTATCTTCCTCTCACTACCACCGAGGGAAACATGTTAAATCTGGCCAACATAAACAGCCTACGTGATTCATGTTTCTTCAGATTTGTCATGTATCCCTTTTGGAAATCTCTACACAAAGGGAGATTTAAGTGGGTAGGAGAGCAGGTGCTGTGCTTTGGATAGTGTTCTCAAAGCTACCAGAATGAGTTTGACCAAACTGTGGGACGCAGTGGAAGACAGAAGTGCCTGGCGTGCTCTGGTCCATGGGGTCACAAAGAGTTGGACACGACTAAATGACTAAACAACAACAACAATTGTGCAAGGCCACCTATGCCTTCTCAACCATCTTATGCATTTCCGCTACAGAACTACGTCTTTGCTTCCTCTTTCCCCCTTTTCTGTGATTCATCAGCAAGGAAAGCACAAAATATAATCATCTAACCATCAGCTAGAAACCTCAGGGGTCATTTGAGAGATCCAACAGAGACTATCATGCTATTGAACTGCCATGTTTCTGTGACTTTTCTTTGCTCATAGGCTGGAGTATGAGCTCGGTCAGCTGGAATTAGGCTACCCCAAACAAATCCCCGGAGCCAACAAAAGATGTATCTTGGCGTAATTCACAAAAGAGGCTGTAGGTTACACACTTGGAGACTTTTCAGCAATGTTTCTAGTTTTATTCTCTCTCTTTTTTTGCCTTTTCCCTTGGGATTCTTTGCTGGAGCTAGCAATAGCAACAAAACTAATCTATTTTGATAGGAGCATCCTTTATAGAAACAAAATCAAACTAATTTCCTTTGACTGCTCTCCTCCCCCTCCAGTTTTGTATAATAAGCCATCTGGCTTAGCCAAGATTTTCTTTAATTTTCTATCCTTATCCTCGTGGTTCTCCGAGACATGATAAGATCCAGTAATACAAAGCTCCCCCAATATAAATCCTATGAATAAAATACATTGACAACAGGACTGACGTTGTCTCACTTCAAAGCAGCAATGAAAGAGGAAACTTGGAACACATTTGTTGCATGAAAGTTTTGGGGGAGAGTAACAAAATGTTCAAGAATATAACCTATAATATTGCCATTAAATGGACTTGAATGCTCCGCTGTGTGCTTAATTCTTATTAATTTAAATAAAATATTTTTTTTGTCTGCCTTTCTGTAGCATATGCCTATAGTATCTTAGGTCTAGCTGGTGGTAACCATGAAATTCAGCAGTTGTACAAAGAGCTTCTCATTGGACGATAAAGAAGGCTGATCACCGAAGAATTGATGCTTTTGAATTATGGTGATGGAGGAGACTCTTGAGAGTCCCATGGAGAGCAAGAAGAACAAACCTATCCGTTCTTAAGGAAATCAGCCCTGAGTGCTCACTGGAAGGACAGATCGTGAAGCTGAGGCTCCAATACTTTGGCCACCTCATGAGAAGAGAAGACCCCCTGGGAAAGACCCTGATGTTCGGAAAGAGGGAGGGCACAAGGAGAAGGGGACGACAGAGGATGAGATGGTTGGATAGTGTTCTCGAAGCTACCAGCATGAATTTGACCAAACTGCAGGAGGCAGTGGAAGACAGGAGTGCCTGGCGTGCTCTGGTCCATGGGGTCACGAAGAGTCGGACACGACTAAACAACAACAACAACACAAAGAGCTTCTCATACTCCCTCCATGATGTCAAGGCTCATATAGAGGTGTACAATGTATATTTCAAAGGTGTGGGGAAATAATGAATATGGACATGGGAAAGTTCAATTCAAATCCCTCCTCAGACCTGATACTTAGTTTGAACAGGCACCACTGTATCAGGGATGAGGGAACATGTGGACTCCTCATTCGCCCAAGCTAGTTTGGTCAATGGTCAAAGATGATGACGGGAACTGCAGTCCAATAATATTTGGAGGCCCATTATAATAATCTCAAAACTATTTGGAGGGCAAGTGATGAAAAATGATTGGTGAGCAAAGAACTACAAATAATTATGTGAATAAAAAGCAGCATATGAGTGGGTTGGACTTGGCAAAACAGTGGTGGAAAAAGATAAAAACCTACTGGGAAATGATATATAATGAATTGGGGGGGGGGAATGTTTAAGATAACTTTTAATAACAAACCATAGGCTTTTCTGTGGGGAATTATGGGACTAGAGATACCTACACAATATAAAGATCTATTTATGTATATGATCACAGTCACTTGGATCTCATTTATACAAGGACGGAAGGAAGAAAAGAAGAATGGCCACAGAAACTACTGGACTATACAGAAATGGCGAAGCTTACCGGAAAAATAAGAAATCAAGACGACCAAGTTAAATGCAGAGTGGAAATTGTTTATCGAATATTTACAAAAAAAATATTGCAAACATTAGCAGGATTAATGTAAAAACATGCAGTGATATTAAACAAATATTGATTATATGTGATAAATAATAAATAGGTTTAATTTGGAAATTCAGTAACAATATCATAAACATAAGGAACTGCAGAAAGAGGGGGAAGGGAAACAAAATATGATATATGTAATAACTTGATTTTTAATAGGTTTTTTGCTTTTTGTTTGTTGTAAAATGAAAATTAAAAATAAATTTAAAAAAAAAACCAATGGTGGAAAAGAAGGCTAGCTTAGCTACAAGAATTTGCTCAAATGGTGCAGTTAACAAATACCCTGAGAGGCAATTCAAAACAAAAATTTATGGAAAAGTGATGTAAAACATATTTTCAAAAATACAGTAAAGGTTCGCTATCTATGGTAACATTTGATTGACATTGGAGTGAGACTGAGTTGAGAAATAAGAATAAGAGCACATATAGGAATGTATTAGATAATATGTAAAGAAATATATTGAGGAAAGGAATATACAATGGGAAAGACAGGAAGTCTAGTGTGTTGGTATGTATATGATTTTGGGGGGGGGGGTTGTTTTTGTTTTTTCTCTTTGTTCTTTCTTTCTCTTGTTTCATTTTCTTTCTAGGTATATAAAATTTGTATATAATTTTTGTATACATGTTGGAAATTATAGTAAGTCCTGTAATGTGACAACGTTTACCGATGTAATATAAGAATGTTAACAAATAAATAAAATGCAAATTCCAAAAAAAAAGGAAAAGAAGGCTAGCTTCAAAGACAAACAAACAAAACATCTTACATGGCCCACACAATAAGAGGCATTTGTTACCAGATCTCTCAAACACAAATTCTGGTTGTTAACCTGCTAGCTCTGCTGAAAGAACTAGTCGGATGCGATGGAATGAGTAAGGCAAGGGAATTTGAGTGCAATTTTTGCATTCTGCCTTCATTTTCTTCTTTCCTCTCTCTGTTTGTGTGTGTGTGTTTGTTCTAGCTCAATGGAATGTAAAAATCATGCTGGTCTCAGCATGCACAGTCTGTAGTCATGTCAGCTGTTCTTTTCCATGATAGAGGAAAGGGGTGGGCTGCTTCTTATCATCCTTACTTTAAAAGGAACAACAAAGTGCTGAGCTCCTTCCTGCGCCTTGGTTCCTTCCTCCGCATCTACATCAACAGGATGTTATTTTCCACCGTTGCATTGCAAAGATGCCCTACGCTTCTTTCTAAAGTTTTGAGATAATGTCCTCCTGAAAAACACCTGATTGACAGCTCCGGAGACTGAGAATTTGTGTTTATGCACATGACGAATGACAAGCACAGAAGCTTCCCTGCAGTTTTGCCAATGAGACTTGATGCTGTTTTGGAAGATCAGGGGGGAAGAGGAGAGTTCTGACTCTATGCCCTATCACTCAATAGCCTCTTTAATCTGTAAAGAAGAATGCTGGTTGTAATTGAGGAGAGGGAGTTGTTAGGCAATCATGTGTCAGATTCTATTGTGATTTTTTCCTTAACTGCCTCAGCCAAACAGTGATCCATACAGACATCTGTGACACCGCCACTATTTACTCTTTGCTTACCATAGGAAGCAGATATGATATCCAGCATTGATTCCATGGAATGCTTACAATTGGCTTTAATTGCTTATGTATTCATTATGGATTATTAATAGCAGCATGTGGGTGTACAGCTTGTTTATCGCCAGAACCTGGGGACCATTTAGAAAGTTTGAATAATCAGGATAAGCGTCACATTCCATGGTTTTTCCTACGCATAAAATACCTCTGTGTGTATCAAGCCCACACATGGTGCCTACCAGAGCTTGGAAAGTTTATTTAAAAAAGAATAAGCTATAGTTCCAGTTAAACATCTCCCAAAAGGAACTAATTTCAGTTCACATTCATCCTTTCACAAAACAAGCTAGGTTGGTTCATGTTCAGTTAAGTTTCAATTCATGTTCATTCAAATCTGATCCTCTGTAGTAGTAGTAGTAGTAGTAATAGTAATAATAATTTATTATTTATATCCAGCCCATCTGGCTGGGTTTCCCCAGCCACTATGGGCGGCTTTCAACAGAATATTAAAATACAATAGTCTATTAAACATTAGTAGACCGCGTGGTCCAAAATGGCGGCCTCGTGTTGCCCCAGTAACTAGACATGTGGCTGCTGCTTCAGCCCAAGCAGCCCCCACAGTAAAAGAAAAGGAAAGGCTAACAACAAAGGCAGGGAACCAACAACAGCATTAAGCGCACCCCTGGCCACTGGGAAGTGGAGCAGATTTCCAAGCCGGACTTGAGACTTTTTTAAAAAAATTTATTTGGTGTGCGTTGGAAGAGGGGTAGTCTTATACGGCAAGTATATCCCAAACTCTATATTTTAACTGGAAAAGTTGGAGGACATCATATATGCCCAGTCGTCTTATACGCCGGAAAATACGGTAGGTTTTTTATTTAAAAAAGATAAACTATGACAAAACAAAAATTGTGGTGTTCACTAGAGCTCGCCACATCTTTAGATGGTCTTTAGATGAACATGTGATTGAACAGTGTCCTTTTTTTAAATATCTGGGTGTTATATTCCAGGTTACATCTAGTTGGCTAACCCACTTTAAGGCTGTAACCATTCTAACACGAAGAACAATTGGTGTTTTGCTTAGTTTCTTCCATTCCAGGGGGGGACAATTGGTGATCCCGGCATTAAGAGCTTTTGTTGGGAAAGCTATTCCCCAGATGTTATATGGGATAGAACTCTGGGGGTGGAACCAGAGGCTGTTGGAACGGCTTGAAATTTTGCAAAATTATTATCTCAAGAGGATTCTAGGCCTTCCTCAAGGAACCCCAGCAGCTTTCTTGAGGGTGGAGGTTGGATTACCCTCTGTATCTGCCAGGGCCCACTTAAGATTCCTACGATTTTACATCAACCTTGCAAACACTTCAAACACCTTATTGGCCAAACAAGCCTTTGTATCTTTTCAAAAGAACACCACGGCGCCAAAACTTATCTGAGATCCTGGTTAGATACACCCTACCGGAGTTTAATATCCTCAAACTGTGGAACCCGAACAAAGTCTGGAAATGGATCCTGGAGAGAGACGCTCTGTTAGATACCACAAAAATACAGATCCTAGGGTCCTCCCACTGGTTTCCCCGACTGAAAGCAGTCAAAACCTGCGCCAATTACTTGGCGAATATCATCAATCCCACTCTTCGGAGAGCTTTTACTATGGCCCGTTTTCAAACCATTCCTACGGCCTATCTGTCAGGCAGATATGCAAAAATCCCAGGAGAGCAGCGTATATGTCCTTGTTATATGAGAACCAAAGAGGATCTCATACATTACATGTTGTATTGTCCCATCTATTCGGCTTTCAGGGATGCGATGTTGCAAACTATTCCCAAATCAATAGTCAACTCTGAGGACCAAGTAAAGTTTTTACTGGTGGACGCTGATCCACGAATTTCTCACGTGGTAGCGGTCTTTGTGGTGAAGGCCATGAAAACAAGGGTATGGTTCCTGGACAAAACGGTGAGGTCCCTCCCATTGCTCTCCTAACTTGTTGCTGTATCTTCTTCCCTGAATGGTGGGGTTTATTGGGTAGTTTCCTTGCTGGGACACATGGCATGAATTTTAGCTTACTTTTATAATTTTATTGTTTATCTGTTAACAATGTTTTATGGTATTTTGTGTAAAGGCATGGACCTCACAAATTTAATAAACTTGTACTTGTACTATTTAATTTTTAAAAAATGTAAGAGAATTAACTTTGAACTAGAAACCAATCAGAGTTCTCCACCCAAACAAAATTAATTAATTTAAGTTAAGCCGACAATTAAGAGAAATCGTGTCCTCCCTTAAACAGTCTCAGAGTGACATTAAATTCTTCCTTTTGGATAAGTTCTGGGACAATAGAAGCTGAGCAGTTCTGCTGTATGTTTTTGGTAGGGAAGTGTGATCTTACTGCCCTCTGTTTGTATGGACCAGATCAGGTATCATCTGTGTGAAACCTCTTTCATTTTGCACAGCAAATCACACACACAAAAATTCAATCTAAAGCGTTTGAGTATACTCATAAACATGGGCCATTTTGTGCTCAGTTCAGTAATATCAATGAAAATAGACACCAGCACAATATAGCTAAGTTCAGTTTCTTTGATACACTTTCCCAGCAGTAATGACCTACATGGTCAGAATCAGGAAAGTATATTTATCTACAACCTGCCACTCACTGGGACTTAGATGTATAGTCAATCTTCTAATATTTCCAGGCCTCCTTTATGACACAGCACAGTTGTTAAGGCATCAGCTAGAGCTGGCATTTCTGGCAGAGAAAATAGCCTGTATCTGCAGTCTGCTGAATGTTTTCCAATCACAAATCTGAATTGCCATCGAGATGGTTGACACGTTGGGAATTTTCCAAATGAACACACTGTACAAGCAAACTAGTAACTCACAACAAACAGTATCATAAGAGGCTACTTCCAGTACGGCAACAGCTTGAATTGGAACCTGTGCCAACTAAAATATAGTTCCTTGGAGGATTTCATTCCGGCAGCATAAATGAAGGGTCTTGCCTGTGATGAAACTTGCAAACAGAGAAAGAAAGAAAGAAAGAAAGAAAGAAAGAAAGAAAGAAAGAAAGAAAGAAAGAAAGAAAGAAAGAAGAAGGTAGAAATCACTTCGTTTGGAAAAAAACAGAAGACAAAAAGAGCAATGTGTTTTTTGTGATAAACTGAATACACATTTAAAGACTCTGTGAGCCAGACTATGTTATCACCCAAAGGATTTACACTGAAGAAATGATTCACACATTCAAGTACATCACTTAATGGCTTAGCACTCAGTCATGCAGCACTCAGTGACTCACCACTGAATGTGTGAAATGTCTCCCTGGAAAAGTATTACGTTTGAGGTGATGGCAGGTAACGTGGAACTATTGCTCTCTCCGTGATGTCATAGGGGGGCTCATTCATCCAAGTCAACACTGGATGGTATGCTCTTTCAGTGGTACCTGTGGTAGATCTGAAATATAATGGGCTTTGATGCTGTTCCTCCAGAGATTGCACAGGCTTTTTATGAAATGCTTTTTTTTTAAATGAACTTTGGTTTCAGAATACATATGCTACATAGTTTGCTTCAGACACAAAAGTGAGTTGTTTAATCTCTATTTTATTTATGTCCGTTTTTATACAGTACTTGGTACTACCTCTAGAGCTCGAAGCAATTTGCAACATATAAACAAATATAAAAGCAATTAAATACAAGGAAATACATATCAACTGTTTTACAAAAATACATAAATAAATAAATAAATAAATAAATATTTTTTTATTTATATCCCGCCCTTCCCGGTTCAAAAATCTGGGCTCAGGGCAGCTAACAACAAATTTAAAACACTTAATTGATGAAATAAAAAACAGCATAAAATACAGTATAAAACGTGAATAATAATAAATTCAGAATGCAAAAATCACTTTAGGGGGAAAATCCATCCAATAAACATTAGATGATCACCAGGGCTAGCTGGCTAAATTAGTTCTATTTGGGCCAGCGAGGAGATCAGGGGAGAATTAGCTGTGGGATCCCAGAGCGGGTAATCTTCATAAAAAGGGGAGGGGGAGGGAAGGAAGGGGAATAAAAGATCAGGCTAAGTTCAAATTGAAAGCCAGGCAGAATAGCTCTGGGATATTATATTTATATAAAGAAATATATAAACTATATCCATGCACATCATGTATCCATGTGCATTAACTCCCTGTCTCTCTCTAAGCAGAGAGTATTACGACGCAGTGTAATGTAAAATTTCAATCAACATAGCACGTGTCATTCATAAAACCATTCAGCCATCCATTTCATGAAGCCACTATCTCAAACACTATCTCCTATTAACCAATCACTCATTCAATAAACACCCATATTCATGCCCTGTTGAGACTTGGTTTTTTGGAGGGGACCCTTTTATTTACACAGCATAGACACTTCCCCAAATCCTCTCTTACAAAAAATATGGAACATTTCATGAATGTGCATCTTATCCTTGCACAGGGGCCATACTAATCTTCTCCACATTGTTCCAGTTTGATTATATGTGCTCTTTTGGTTTTGATGCAGCCACAAGTGCACACCCTTCAACAGGGGCAGAGGAAGGGAGTGAGGATGGGTGGACCACTCCAGGTGTCATCACTGAGGGGATGACAAAATGCTGGGTGGGCCTCACTGTGGGGCCTGAAGCATGCCCGAGCCACGCGTCTCTCCTGGGAGTGACATGGTGGCTTGGGCACCCCCGGGCTCTGCGTTGCCCCAAACGGTCCGCCCTCTGCTTCCCCCCCCCCCTGCTGTAGGGTGGCTGAGTCGGAGGAGGCAGGCAGACTTATCGGAGGACCCGCGGAGCATCCTGCCTGACTTTCCCTGCCCCATGGGTGGCTGGCCACACCCCCACAGATGGCTGGCCCCATCTCTGGGCGCCGGGCACGTGTGCCACCCCAGGCACCCAATCGGCTTGCTCCTCCGCTGTCCTTCAACATTCCTCAGATGAAAATAGGGGCATTTTTCACATCCGCCCAACTGACCCTCCTCCACCAATCCATTTTTGGTCCCTTCCCCCAAAATTTATTATTGATTTAACAATAAATCAAGACTCCTTGAGTTCCGCTCCGCTCCCCCTTTCTTCCCACCCAGGGCAGCGCTGTCCTCTGCCTGCCTCTCCTCCTCACCCACTCTCCAACAACCACTACGGACTGCCCAAGGGAGGAGGCCTGCAGTGGATTTATATACCATCTCCATTACAGGTAGCAAGGATGTATAAAACTGGGTCAAACATGTGTTGGGTATGTAAATATAGATAGTTATTTGGATGAAAATATATAGTTATAATAGTTTAAGATTATAGAGTAAAGATAAATGAAAGAGGGTAAGGATTTGCTGAAAGGACTTTGTAAACGGGAATACAAAAGGGGAGGTGTGAGAAGGTCAAGGAAATAAGCAAATGAACTTAAAAGATATTGAAAAATTGATTATTTCTTTTTAAGATATTTTTCTTTCTTTTTTCTCTTCTTTTTTATTTTTTCAACTACCGGTTTTTTAGGTTTCTTTTTTGGTAACTTTCTTATTAGCTCTTGTTCTTTTTTCTTTTTTGTATGTGTAATAGTTGGTTTAATTATTTTTAACTTTTTTTAAAAAAAACTTATGTTTTGTATGTTTTGTGTAAAATCTTAATAAATATCTTAAAAACAAAAGAAACAAACATGTGTTGGAAATGTAAAGAAAAGGAAGGGACCTTTTACCATATGTGGTGGGAATGCAGAGAAATTTAAAAATTCTGGGAAATGATATATAATGAGCTGAAGAAGATGTTCAAAATAACATTTATTTTAAAAAAGATGCATTTTTGTTTGGGATTGTAGGACAAGACCTGCCAAGGAAAAGAAAGAACTTATTTATGTATGCTGCAACAGCGGCAAGAGTCTTGATTGCACAAGGATGGAAGAATGAGGAAACCCCGACAAAAGAACAGTGGCAAGAGAAATTGATGAACTATGCAGAACTGGCGAAATTGAAATGCAACAACTGTGACTTTAAAGAAGAATGGGAACCTTTCACAAATTATTTTAAAAAACAACAAAATGAATTGGACTCCTTGGCAGGTTTTGAATAAACATACACAAATTTATTGGGGGATAAACATAGAAGATAGATAATATAAGGATGTCTACCGTTTCATAATATGCAGAAGTTAGCATTGGATGAGAAATCAGAGAGAGGAGCTAAGGGAAGTCGTAGGGGGAGGGAGGGAGGGTTTGTTGGGGAGGTGGGAGGGGGAAAATGGGGGGGGGAATAAGGAAGATGATTTGTTTTGATAATTTGCTATGTTGAAATTGTTAATAAAAAATTTCAAAAAAAGGTAGGAGGTTGCCTTGAGCTCGAAAGGGGAAATAGGGACATTCCAGGATCAAATCAGAAGCCGGGATGGCTTTTGAAATTCTGGGACTGTCCCTGAAAAACTGTGACACTTGGAGGGTATGGAAGTATAGATTAAATTGTGAGTACTATACAGAGCGTGGAGGGTGGTGCTGTGGTCTAAACCACTGAGCCTCTTGGGCTTGCCAATCAGAAGGTTGGCAATTCGAATCCCCACGACGGGATGAGCTCCCGTTGCTCAGTCCCAGCTCCTACCAACCTGCAGTTCAAAAGCACGCCAAAAAGTGCAAGTAGATAAATAGGTACCACTCTGGCGGGAAGCTAAACGGCATTTCCTTGCGCTGATCTGATTTCGGTGTTCCATTGTGCCAGAAGGGGCTTAGTCATGCTGGCCATGTGACCCGGAAAAACTGCGGACAAATGCCGGCTTCCTCGGCCTGTAAAGCGAGATGAGCGCCGCAACCCCAGAGTCGTCTGTGACTGGACTTAATTGTCAGGGATCCTTTACCTTTACCTTACTGTACAGAGCCAGTGTTTTTATTGGTGAGATGTCCCATTTAGGCTGAGCCTGTTGAGACATCTCTCCTTTTTTGTTGTTTAAAAATCTACTATGCCCATCCAGTCCTGTGAGTTTTATTGCTGCCAGTTTTGAGTCCACAGAAGAGGAGGGCTGCAAAAGTTGTGCAAACCAATATCTTCTCTTAAGCAGACTGCCTAGCACTTCCAATTTGTTCGAAGGATGGGCCTTTGCATAACTAAAGAGCTGACCAAGTCTTTGTTTGATCTGTTGCCAAAGTTGCTAATGGTCAGAGGTGTATTTCAAAATAAGAACAGTAGCACAACGCCCAATATTTATTCGCTTTATGGATAAAAAGTCCTTTTTTTGCAGTGCTAGAAATAAACCACTGAGTAATTAACATAAAAATTGACAAGAGCATATGAAATGAAGCATTAGTTCTGGGGCAGACTTCGAGAGCCATATGACCCCAGAATATATAGCAATTTCATAATTTTTTTCTGATATCTTTACCCAGGGGTCAGCAAACCTTTTCAGCAGGGGCCAGTCCACTGTTCCTCAGACCTTGTGGGGGTCCGGACTATATTTTGAAAATAATAATAAAAATGAATGAATACCTATGCCCCACAAATAACTCAGAGATGCATTTTAAATAAAAGCACACATTCTACTCATGTAAAAACACGCTGATTCCTGGACTATCTGCAGGCCGGATTTAGAAGGCGATTGGGCTGGATCCGGCCCCCGGGCCTTAGTTTGCCTACTCATCTCTTTACCTTTCCACACACAAACCCTTCCGCCTTCCTGCTGAGGGAACGATGAAGGAAGAAACATACCATGGTCTAAATCAATGAGAGTGCAAGGAGGACATCAGACTTGAAGTGAAACCAGAGACAGGCATCTCCTTTTGAAAGACATAATGATTCTGAATACTGATGCAAGATTCGGAAACTGCTGGATTGTTAAGTGCTTCTCAGTCTTTCACCATCTTTGGAAGTACAATGCAGTAAAACTACAGCTATTTGTGTACTTTATTAAGGATAGAACACCCTCCCACCGCAGGCATATTCCAATAATGATTATTTCATGGACAGATAAGCTTATTTTCCCAAGAATGTAGTTTTCTTTTGTCTGTGTATTTACTTTAATCCTGTCAATAACCTAGCATGCGGCTGCACTCTGTTCATAGATTTTGGGGAAATGGGTAATGGAAAAGGGTAATTAGAATGTCTGCTTTTCATCAAGGTTTGAATTTGCTAATTAGCAAGAAAAAAAAAATCATTTACGGGGTGGGGGGTTGGGATACCAGGTAAAGGAAACATGGAACCCAAAATGAAACCCTACATACAGAAATAGCATTAACTGCATTAACATTCATTACAGACCAATTAGTGCTCTTATAGCTAGAAAGAAGAAGGAAACTGTCATCCTTTAAAAAAGTGCCTTTTTTCCTTTCCTAAAGTCTTAGCAGCAACAAGACTCGTGATTCAAATTGGCTGTAGCCCGGAATCAGATTCAGAGGCACTATGCTAAAGCAATTTGTTGCAAGTTTGGGAAGGGAGAAATCAACCTTTATCTCATTTGTGCTGTTTTCACATGTGTCCACTCATAATTTCAATCCAGCCCACTTTATCATTATTCTGGAGGAGTATATATAAAGGTAAAAGGTAAAGGGGCCCCTGACCATTAGGTCCAGTTGTGACCAACTCTGGGGTTGCGACGCTCATCTCGCTTTATTGGCCAAGAGAGCCAGCGTACAGCTTCTGAGTCATGTGGCCAGCATGACTAAGCCGCTTCTGGCGAACCAGAGCAGTGCACGGAAACGCCGTTTACCTTCCCGCTAGAGCGGTACCTATTTATCTACTTGCACTTTGACGTGCTTTCGAACTGCTAGGTTGGCAGGAGCAGGGACCAAGCAACAACAGCTCACCCCATCGCGGGGATTCGAACCGCCAACCTTCCGATCGGCAAGCCCTAGGCTCTGTGGTTTAACCCACAGCACCACCCACTTCCCTGGAGTATATATATTTCCATTTAAAATGCATTTAAATTTATTTTCTCTCAGAATACACATTTTAAATGCATTTTTTCCCTCACAAAGATGCATTTTAACTGTATTTTCATATGCTCTTTGTGTTGAGACCTCTCTCAGAACATCTGAGAAATTCAAAATGAGGTGCGTAACCAAACTCCAATCCACATATTAATAATCCAGGAGGTGCGTATCAAAATACATTTCAGACCCCAATTATTATTTTTTTATAAACCTTATTGTTATGGAATCTGTAATAAACTAACCAACATCAAAGCAGAGGAAGAGGTATCACCAAAGGGAAAAGAGAGAGAGAGAGAGAGAGAGAGAAACAGATTTACATAACATCTGCATATGCTAATTTATATTTATGGATTCAAATTTAGAAATCATTACTATAATTTAAATAGAAATTCAATACACCTTAACATGGTGAGGAAGAGTCTCTTCAGGTAACCTGTGTGCCTGCTCAGTGCATTGCCCAGGTGTTAACTGTTGATGAGTTGATGCTTTTCATTCCCATGACTTTATCTTTGAACCAGAGTT
Source organism: Podarcis liolepis (assembly GCF_965112155.1). Taxonomy (NCBI): domain Eukaryota; kingdom Metazoa; phylum Chordata; class Lepidosauria; order Squamata; family Lacertidae; genus Podarcis; species Podarcis liolepis. The sequence goes on along the minus strand of NC_139562.1, from coordinate 59,710,807 downwards.
GGCCCAGATAGTCGGTTTAACCAGTGCTTTATTTCTAAAAAAAATGTTTGGAGGCACTCTTCCCCTTACTTTTTAGGAGGGGAAAAGTGTGTCTTATAGAGTGAAAAATACGGTATATGTGAGTTTGGCCAAACTGTGAGAGGCAGTGGAAGGCAGGAGTGCCTGATGTGCTCTGGTCCATGGGTCAAAGGCGACTATGGCGTGTGGCACTCATCTCGCTTTCAGACCGAGGGAACCAGTGTTTGTCCACAGACAGCTTTCCATGCCATGGCTAAACCACTTCTGGAACAACAGAACACCTTGACCAGAGTGCACAGAAACACCATTTACCTTCCCGCCTCAGCGGGGCCTATTTATCTACTTGCATTGGTGTGCTTTCGAAATGCTAGGTTGGCAGGAGCTGGGACAGAGCAATGGGAGCTCATCCCATTGCAGGGATTCAAACCACCAACCTTCTGATCGGCAAACCCAAGAGGCTCAGTGGTTTAGACCACAACGCCTGTGCGAATAGGGAATGTGGGAACTCAGACATTTAGGCAACTTAATACTTAATACTTCATGAGTTTTAACCCACACTTCAAATTGGGCGTAGCAATAAACTGGGAGATGATGCAGTTCGAACGAAACAACCTCCTTTGGTGAATTTTTCAAGAATGTGGAAGATGATAGCATCTTGCATTGGCTGCACTTGTTTGAGACCAGAGCACTATATTAGCTCTATTGAAACATTACATTTGTGTGTAGCTGGGGATTGTGGGCTACATCTATTTTGGTTCCTCTCCGTTTCTCATTTTTTGAATATTCAGTTTTTGACATCACATCAGTTTGTGATTTTTTATTTTTTTAAATGTATTTTTATTAAAGATTTTCTTGAGCTACAAAGGTGTGTGCAATGTCTCTCGTATTTTTCCCCCATGCAACTTTTTTTTTTTTTTACGAATCGGTTTCATTTGTTGAGACATTAGGAAGAAAAGGGGGAAAGAGGTGGAGGGGGGAACAGAGGAGTCGGGGTGGGGTTAAAATAAAACTCAGAAAAATTACCTGTATTTCAGTGCAAAAAAACCCTAATATACAAATGTCTGTATACAAATTTGCCTAATATACATATTTTTGCAAAGCAATTTCCCAACCCACAATACAATTTTTGCATGTTATTTTCTTCAACATATGCAATTTTTTGCACACATTACTTGACTGGAGAACAGCATTGCAAAACTCACAGATGTGTGCCTGTGAGAAGATTGCTGCAGTTTGGTTCTCATGTTGTTTTCGAAGGTGCAAATCTGAGAAGTTTGTCACTATGTTTGTGAAGTGAATTGAATTCCTTGCCCCAATCTGTATAGGGCAGAAGTCCTACTCATGAGCTCATGTGCTGAGCTTTCTTTTCATGCAACAAGGTGAGCTCCCGTTGCTCTGTCCCAGCTCCTGCCAACCTAGCAGTTTGAAAGCATACCAGCATGAGTAGATAAATAGGTACTGCTGCGGTGGGAAGGTAAACAGCATTTCCTTGTCACAGTGTTCTGTGCACCAGAAGCGGTTTAGTCATGCTGGCCACATGACCTGGAAAAGCTGTTTGCGGACAAACGCCAGCTCTCTTGACCTGAAAGCGGAGATGAGCACCACATCCCATAGTCAAATTTGACTAGACTTAACCATCCAGGGGTCCTTTACCTTTACCTTTTCACACAACAACTCATCACACCAAATAGTTGTGGGGAAGAAGCATGCCACCAGGGGCTAATGGCACGGCTCTGCTCTTTGCAACTATACCCAGGTAACATGTGAATAAGGCTCTTGTCTCATTTCTTAGGTAAGGCCTTCACATAAGCAGAAGAGATAGAGGTTCATAGCAACACAGCAACCCCCCCAACCCCCCCATAAATGCCAAAGAGCATTATCAACAGCAACAATATTGAAATCAACTGAGTACAGTCACCTGCACCAAAAATAGACCCCTTAGACAATAAAGCAATATTTGACAGATAAGTGTATTGAGTGCAGCTGAAAGATCTATGAAGTCTAACAAGGAGGTTGTCAATCTCCAAGTGCAGATAATCCACTGGGGGCTACCCGGACTGTTTTGTTCCAAAAATAAAGTTGAAAGCCAGCCTGGTAAGGATAGAAGACATTAGAAAGTTCTTCACGTTTCAAGCTATTTGCCCTTTTAATTTCTCACCAAATGTAGCCAGCATATATGTCATACTATTTTAACACAGTATACACGCAAATGGAGAAAAGGCACCACAGTTACAATAAAAATAAAAATAGTGTCCCCTATATGAAAGTAGAGATTGCTTGTATTACATGCTCCCATGAGATTGATTTTTTATTGCAAAATGTGAAAATCTACAGATTTTTTTATTATTTGATAAAGTAATATTTAACCAATGAATGGATTAATTAATCTGTGGAATTTAGTAAATAGACATTGAAATAAGTGCCTTTTGGAGACACTAAAGAAACTTTAAAATAGCTTATAATTCGATATATGGAAGCTACTGCTCATTGGTTGAGTAAGGGAGTAACCCTAAACCACAGATTAGTACAGGCATGGGAAAGCTTTTTCTGCCCTAGGGTCACAATTCCTTCTGGGTGATCTCCAAGGGCCAGATGCCATTGCTGGGCGGAAAAAGCTCTCTATCCTCAACCCAGGCAAGTATTATTAGAGTTTAAGGACACATTCCAGTCAGGCATCCTCAAGGAGGATGAAAGTCAGGGATAGTCTTGGGAAGAGTTCTAAGCATCAGGTGGCTCTGGTGGAATGCGGGGAGTGCAGACGGCCAATGCAGAGCCAGTGTGGTGTAGTGGTTAAGAGTGGTGGACTCGTAATCTGGTGAACTGCGTTCGATTCCCCGCTCCTCCACATGCAGCTGCTGGGTGACCTTGGGCCAGTCACACTTCTCTGAAGTCTCTCAGCCCCACTCACCTCACACAGTGTTTGTTGTGAGGGAGGAAGGGAAAGGAGAATGTTAGCCGCTTTGAGACTCCTTCGGGTAGTGATAAAGCGGGATATCAAATCCAAACTCATCATCATGCTCTCCTCTCTCTCTAGGGAAAAGAGGCACCATCCTAGACTCAAAGGCCCTCCCCAGCCCCAGCTTGGCTTGCCTCCCTGGGGGCACCTGGCTGAGGCATCAAAGGTCAACAGCAGTGCTGTGTTGAAAGAGATGTCTGTGTTCAAGGGGAAAGGGTTGGCGGTGGGTGGGTGACTTGGTCAGGCACAGTGTGGGGCCCATTCCAGCCCCAAAGACCCAGGCCTGGTTTGGCTTGCCTCCTTGCAGGGTGCCTTTTGTGGGGGCATCTTGTTGTGCCCTCTCAAGCCCTCAGAAGCATTTGCCCGGGGATGCCAGCCCCACAACCTCGTTTCACACTACACCAGTGGATTGCCATGAAGCGTTCTTCTTTCAGAAGCAAACTAGGAACACACTTCCTTTTCTCTGTTTACCAGTCAATATGTGCAAATATTGGGACACTGGTGGCACTGTGGGTTAAACCACAGAGCCTAGGACTTGCTGATCAGAAGGTCGGCAGTTCGGATCCCCACGACGGGGTGAGGTCCCATCGCTCAGTCCCCGATCCTGCCAACCTAGCAGTTTGAAAGCACATCAAAGTACATGTATATAAATAGGTACCTTCTGGCAGGAAGGTAAACGGCATTTCCGTGCGCTGCTCTGGTTTGCCAGAAGCAGCTTAGTCATGCTGGCCACATGACCCGGAAGCTGTACGCCGGCTCCCGGCCAATAAAGCAAGATGAGCGCCGCAACCCCAGAGTCGACCATGACTGGACCTAATGGTCAGGGGTCCCCTTTACCTTTACCTTTATGTGCAAATTCTTCCCAGGTCTGTGCAGCACCGTACCAGTAAAATTATATATATATTTTTAAAAAACCAGCACTCTGTTGTTCATTATGTGAATTTCTGACTGCTATGAACTGTAGCAAATATTATGAATACGAGAACTGTTAAAAATGCAACTGGGATATTTGGAGAATGTAACAGAGTCCACACTGGATGGGTCTAGCCACAAAGACTTCACGAGGAGCCCGAAATAATGGTCTTTTAAACAGATTGGGCAGTCTAAGCAAATTCTGCTTCATTGAAAAATCGTTCTCCTGGTGTTATATGGAAATCGTGGTACAGCACTGTCTTACCAGCTGCAGCTATAAGAATAAGGAAAGCCACAGTGAGAACTTTGAGATGTCATTTTACTGCACTATAATACCAAAACACTGCATTAGTATGGGCTCTGTGTTTTCTGTAATCTACCATTTGTATTCAGACCTGAGCCTCTGCTGAACTTTCTTACTTTTCTGTTGACCCTGGCCTTGCTATATTTGTATTATATCTGGGACCTCTGGGTAGAAAATGCATTTTGTACATTGGTGAGCAAATGAGTGAAGCTTAGCAAATAAAAAAATGCATTTTAAGTGCATATGAAGGGCAACACCTATTGTTATTGGCTTCTGCAATACACAAAATTGAATGATCAAAACATTAGGCGGGATCATATTTTTACAAAATATCAACTGCATACTTGGTGTCAGATAATTCCTGTCCTGTCCATCAGATTTTAAGCTATGTGACATTCGAACTAAAATCCATTGAAATAATATTTTTTTTAAGATCTACTAATGGTACGAAAATATTGGGCAGCTCAATTTTTAAATTTCCCAAATATGCTTATATACATAATGCTTGCATATGTGGCTTGTTGTATATACCTATGAGCCAATCAGAATTTCTGCACACACTTTTGGTCCTATGCAATAAAAGTTTCACTTGACCAAAGAATCAAATTGGTAGCAATCACTCTTTCAGTGAAATGGGAATTGCTAAAGAAATGGACTTGCCCCAAAGGCATTTTGAGAAGTGAAGGAAACAGATAAAGGGTTGTTTGCACTTCAGTTTTGTGCAAAATATTTCAACATGAAAAAAGGGAGGTTTGTGAATTTCAGGCATATCTGGAGCTTCCCTTTCACACTTTCCCCAAACCCTTGAAGATTGTAGCCATCTTTGGATATAGTAAAAGCACCATGTCCTTACCATTAAAACAATGTAAATTCACACAATCTACTTACTCACAGTTGTATCATATATACATATGATATACATATACATATGCAGGGTGTATGTCCTGTTGAACTCAGTGGGGGCTTTGCTTCTGAGGAGACCTGTGGAGAACTGGAATGTGTGTTTTTTTCAAGAAAGTCACACAAACAATGTGCTATACATTATGAGTTATAATGCAAAATATGTAATGATGGATATGTCACATATTCTTATTTCGGTTGGTGCTGACCTTTAAAACACTAAACAGTCTCAGTCCTGTATACCTGAAGGAGATTTCCCACCCCCCATCGTTCTGCCCAGACACTGAGATCCAGCTCTGAGGGCCTTCTGGTGGTTCCCTCATTGCGTGAAGTGAGGTTACAGGGAACCAGGCAGAGGGCCTTCTCGGTGGTGGCGCCTGCCCTGTGGAACGCCCTCCCATCAGATGTCAAAGGAATAAACGACTATCTGGCTTTTAGAAGACACTTGAAGGCAGCCTTGTAAAGGGAAGTTTTAAACGTTTGGTGTTTTATTATGTTTCTGTATATGCTGGAAGCAGCCCAGAGTGGCTGGGGCAGTCCAGTCAGATGGGCAGGGTACAAAGAATAAAATTATTATTCTTAAGGCCACTCACCCACCCACAATATGTATTTTGAGTAAAGCAGCTATATCCAACCTGGTATCCTATTAAATGTTTTGGACTACAAATCCCATCAATCCCGGCCATTGGCCATGCTGGCTGGGAGTAATGGAAGTTGTAGTCGAAAAACCTCCGGAGAGTAGTCAGTTTAGGAAGAATATCTGATCTGTTCCAGTTGGCTCTATCTTCCTGCAAATTAATTACCATGTAAAGGGATTACAGAAATAAGTGTAGCTTTAAAATAATGATACCTTAAGAACCAACAGGAAAAGAGCCTGAGACAACATATTATGTACAACAGAAGAGGATTTCATCAGGTCAGCCTCAAATAAACAGATTGGGATTCAAGAAGGTATTAATCAGATATGGCAAGTGTTGCAATGTTTTATTACTGAATTAAAGCTTAACGGCGGATGCTTTATTACCGAGGACAAAACTCTGTTAACTTCCGTGAGACTCTTTAGTAGCGGAAAGAACTTGAAACCGGGCCATTAGCTAATATGCTTTCCAACATCGCTCCTTTGTGCTTTATGAGATCTCCAAAAGGAAGCAGGGTCACAATACAGGTGGACTCCTCCTTTTTTGGTCCTGAGCCCCACTGACTAATTTAATGAGCACTAGATCAGCATTCTGCTCTTACAGAAAGGTTTTTGGGTCAGGAGTCAGAATAGTAATAAATGATACCACTTATCTTGATCTCTAATTGGATCCTAAAAGCTCTTATTAAAAGAAATATAAGTCACTTGCATAAGAGTTTATTATTCAGCTGAATGCCTTGAGGGCAGTCCTGAATGATAAGCAGGCATGACCATCAGTATTAACTGGTGAAGACACTCAAATGCAACAGAAACTGGTGCATAGATGGACTCTCAGAATCGGTTCTGCTGTTCCACCCTCTCTTAAAGGCTTGGAGCTCTGAACAGCATGCAGATGACTCACAACCGAACTAGGTGCATAAGCAGTTTGCCAGTGGCTTGCAGTGAAAACTTTCATAGGGGAACTGTGAGGGCCAGAGGGGCCAGCATGTGGGGGTGATGATTACATTGCATGTGTGATGTCATTCATGTGTATGCCCATCGTTCTGCCCAGACACTGAGGTCCAGTGCCGAGGGCCTTCTGGCAGTTCCCTCACTGCAAGAAACCAAGTTATAGGGAACCAGGTAGAGGGCCTTCTCGGTAGTGGCACCCGCCCTGTGGAACGCCCTCCCACCAGATGTCAAAGAACAACTACCAGACTTTTAGAAGACATCTGAAGACAGCCCTGTTTAGGAAGCTTTTAATGTTTAACAGACCACTGTATTTTAATATTTGGTTGGAAGCCTCCCAGAGGGGCTGGGGAAACCCAGCAAGATGGACAGGGTATAAATAATAAATTTATTACTATGAGCATTGCACCTCCCTCCTTAAGCTGGGCAGAAGCTTCCTGGGCTTCTGGAATTGGTGCGAGGGGAACATTTAGAGGACTAGCCTAGTCCAGGCTTCCTTAATCTCGGCCCTCCAGATGTTTTTGGCCTACAACTCCCATGATCCCTAGCGAGCAGGACCAGTGGTCAAGGATCATGGGAATTGTAGTCTCAAAACACCTGGAGGGCTGAGGTTGAGGAAGCCTGGCCTAGTCCCCTTTATCCACTGACCTCACGGCTCTGCAGCTTGGCCAGTGTAATGGAACTGCAATGTTAGGTTCCATTGCTGGTTACCGGTAGGGAGAGCGGGCCTAGGGAGATGGTGGAGAAGAACAGACATAGGAAAGAAGGAAATGGAGGGGAGGACAGGAGGACAGGAGCTTTTCAAAATAGCAAACTAAAAAAGAAGAAGTCACATGTGAAGAACACTTTTGCTTTTGCCTTGTTCAAACAAGAAAGCTATATCCTTCTCTTGCACATTTAATGGGGTTGGGGACTTGATCATGTTGTTTAGTTGTTTAGTTGTATCCGACTCTTCGTGACCCCATGGGCCGGAGCACGCCAGGCACTCCTATCTTCCACTGCCTCCTGCAGTTTGGTCAAACTCATGCTGGTAGCTTCGAGAACACTGTTCAACCATCTTGTCCTCTGTCATCCCCTTCTCCTTGTGCCCTCAATCTTTCCCAACATCAGGGTCTTTTCCAAGGAGTCTTCTCTTCTCATGAGGTGGCCAAAGTATTGGAGCCTCAGCTACAGGATCTGTCCTTCCAGTGAGCACCCAGGGCTGATTTCCTTAAGGATGGATAGGTTTGATCTTCTTGCAGTCCATGGGACTCTCAAGAATCTCCTCCAGCACCATAATTCAAAAGCATCAATTCTTCGGCAATCAGCCTTCTTTATGGTCCAGCTCTCACTTCTTGATCATAGGCACCTGATATAGGAAATAATGTCCTACTTATTTACATTTGTGCTTGTGCTGACCCTATATAGAAGACATTGAGTATTACATTCTCCTTCCTCTGGAGTTCCACCTAGCGGTGGTTGTTGAACCCTTGGATGCAACCCAAGGTTGGGCATCATGTCTTCTGCCATTACTGGATAAAGGAAGCAGAAGTTGGATACAGTCTAGTATGTTATACTCTGTCCAAGCCACAGCTTCACTATATGTGTAGCTTAACACATTGTTCATTGATTTGGACCCTTTACAGGGAATCCTTTTGATGCTTAAGCTCCAACCCTATAAACCAGTACTGGCCAAACCTGGCCATCTGGCTGTTTTGGGACTACAATTCCCATCATCCCTGACCACTGGTCCTGTTAGCTAGGGATGATGGGAGTTGTAGTCCAAAAACAGCTGGAGGGCCAAGTTTGGCCATCACTGCTATAAAGTAACCCGGTTTAGCAGGGCTTGCCTTGCTTACCATTTTCCACCAGGTCACTGCCTTAGGTGATTAGTCAGTACATCAGATGTGGGGGTTAGGATTTTGTGGGTTCAGTGTATAGCAGAAAACAAGACAGGTTTCGCTGTTCTCAGAAAATGTAAATCTCGGCACTGTCCCCCTGGTTGGCTGTAGTTTATGTGACATGCAAATTATCTTCTATAGAGGCCCTAAAACAGTTATTTCGTTCTAATTACAATGAGTCCTGAAGTGCTTAAAGAATTCATTTATACATGAGAGTTGTCAAATGAGCTGGTTATAATGTAGCAGCGAGTCAATAATTGCTTAGACTAGACTGACTACAATGAAACTGGGTGAGTGTAAACTGGTAATTTTATCTCAATTACACAGAGCACCTAAAAGGAAAGAATGAACCTAAATAACTTGCTTTCCAATTGCTCCTTCATTTATTCTGATACCTTTCCTCCCCATAATTTGAATCTACATTTGGTTTACAGCCAAATAATAAAGTACTGAGCTATAAACGCGAACTGCCTTTAATACTATTTTATGGACAACTATTTTAAACTCAATTAAAATATTCCTATAACACCTTCACATTTGTGCTAGCACAATTACAAGTAGAGAAAATAAATAAATTAAAGCAACAACAGTGTCAAGATGCATATAGCAGATTTTAATAACAACAGCTGGTAGATCATTTACAGAAATACATCAAGAAGAAGGTAACCAGCCAAAAAGAAAAAAATAAATAAATAAGAAGGATTTAGAGCTGGGCATCAGGTAGCGCTGTGTAGCAGAGTGAATTCTTAACCAGAAAACACCTTAAATAAATGAAATAAAGATTGCTTATTTTAAATTGTTCTAAACGTTTTCATTCCAAACCTAAGAGGAGGACACCACCCATTTGCATATGACTCTTCAATGTTCAGGGAATAATCCCTTCTGGAACATGAATGCTATGGATAATTTAGTACAAATGGTGTTCCATGGAAATTTCTTCCCATTGTGACCCTGGACCTGTTCTATAAGAAGGCAGTCTGAAGTTTGCATAGAGAAGTGTCCTTGTAAGGTACTTAGGGGGTAACAAAAAAAAAGAGATTTCACAGCAAATACAGTTGTAATTCTCAATACTAAAATGGCAATTCTCAGATGGGAGAGAATCTGGGAGAAGAAGGAGGGTTGTGGGGTGACTTGGTGGCACAGCTGTGGGAGAACTTGAATGAGAAACTCGAAAGAATAAAAATAGTTGCAATCTGAGGAAAAAGACAGACAAATTGGATTAAAGAGGAGAGATAATTATCTATCCTTCCACGCAGGCTTTATCTAAATGCAGGTCAATGGTACAAGGTGGACACCAGCCATGAGCTAAGATGTTTGAAAAAGAGAAAAGGGAGATTCAAGGAAATAAGAGGATGGAAATATCACAGAACGGTAGCTACAGGTAGAACAAAAAGGTTAACAAAAGAATGCTACACCTTTTGCCAACCATACCTACAGTGAAAATGCAAGGGAAAGCCAGTATTCTTTTGTAATGATGTTGCCAAAACTCAAAGTTGGTCAAAGGTTCTAAAATGACTGGATGTGTACCAGCCCTGGGTCTTTCTCTCTAGTGAACTGTAAAATTATTGGAATTCAAACCAAAACTGATTACTAGTTCATTTGCAGTTTGAGTACATGGGCATTCAGTGTGACCAAGCATAAATCACCAACACCTTTGTGTGTGCTCAGAAGCGGATTGCTTTTACCATTTTCTCAAGGCAGAAACTGTGAACTATGGGGACGTAAAACAGTTCATCACTCTTTCTGTACCTTATTGCCATATTCTTTCAGCTCAACACTTGGTTCGTCTTGATTTTCGTCTCTTAAATGCGGGATTTCTTTTTGGGATGTCCTGCATCTAGCAATCATGGCAATACCCATTATTCAAAAGCCAGTTTAAGCCTTAATTCACTAGAGCTTGGTTAAATTGGTATGTTAACTTCATATGGATTTAGGCTGCAATCTTATGCACACATATTATGAAGTAAATCGAAGTGAACTCAGAAGAAGTCTTCCTTCTGAATAAACATGCTTAGGCTCACATTGACGTAAATGGAAACAGATAATCTTAAATCCTTGTACTTCAGCTTAGTTTTGGCTGTGAGGTGGGTTGGATACATGTTAACAGGTCAATCATTTAAAACTCATCATGCTTTTTTTTGCAAAAAAATTTATTAGTTTTTACAATATCAATGACAAACAAAAATATAAAACAAACGAAACATAAACAAACATAAATCCTAACCTTATTGAAAATAACAGTTATTTACTTTGTAAAGCTCATCATGCTTTAACGGTTAGTTTTAAATTATTATTTTTGTACATCTACTCACACAAGTGGGGAAGGAGAGGGAATAAATACATTAAAATGTTCAAGTCATGATATATTTTGCATAATATTTTGCCTGTCTTCCATTGAACATTAATTTTATATTTATCCTGGCAATCACATATGAGGAAGAAATAAATCTATGTGTGTACCCAGGGCTGGATTTAGGTCTGATGAAGCCCAAAGCTACTGAAGGTAATGTGGCGCTTTATACGTCCAGCTGTCCTTTGTCAACAACAAATTGTCACTGTTTTTTGTGTTGAATATATGCTATATGGTAATTTATGGACCTAATAGGTATCTAAAGCCATTTGCACATGCAGAATGCAGGCACCCTGTATATAGAAATGAGCAAAGCAGCAATATTTTAGGGAGCAGGCTAGCAGGCGGGGCCCATTACTTACATCATAGAAGCCTACACAACACCAAACACCGTTGCTCTATGTAGGTTTTATTTTATTTGTTTTTTATCTTAGATTCTGGAAATATACATCCAAGTTTTTTTCCTTTAAATTTTTTTTGGGGGCCCCAAGAGAGTGGGGCCCTAAGCTATAGCTTGTTTAGCTTATATGTAAATCCAGCACTGTGTGTACCCTTAATCAGCACATTTAAACTAAATAAGATTATAGGGCTTGCTAGAGAAATTTAATTATATATCCATCTGTCACTCCCCACCTATCTTGTTATAAAGAAGACAGAGGAGGAGAAGGAGAAGGAGGGGGAGGAACAGCATATATTATTAAAAATGTGATATCATACCTAAGGCTATAATCTCGTACCCTATTGAATTCAAGGGAGCTAGCTTCTGAATAGAGATGAATTGGATGATACTTTTAATGCGCCGGACAGTCAAGGGCAAAGCTTATACTCATGTTGTCTGATCTGCGATTTGGTTATTTGATCAGCTTTGCTAAATGACCAGTGATACTTTGGAATGGAGCCACCCAAAGAGTTATCATAGGATTACTAGAAGTGGCTGTTGATACGGTAGAAAAAAGCGGCCTCGGCCCAGTATACCTGAAGGAGCGTCTCCACCCCCATCGTTCAACCCAGACACTGAGGTCCTCTTCTGAGGGCCTTCTGGCAGTCTTGGTAGTGGCGCCCACCCTGTGGAACGCCCTCCCATCAGATGTAAAGGAAATAAACAACTATCTGATGTTTAGACGACATCTGAAGACAGCCCTGTTTAGGGAAATTTTTAACGTTTGATGTTTTATCGTGTTTTTAATATTGTGTTGGGAGCCGCCCAGAGTGGCTGGAGAAACCCTGCCAGATGGGTGGGGTATAAATTATTATTATTATTATTAATTTGTCAGTGTATTGGATAAGGTTTTTTGACACAAAAATTATGTCAAAAAACTGGGCTCGTCCAATACATGGACATTGGCATGGGGGGAGATGCCACAGTGCGTGGGGAGCGATCTGGGGGCACTGGCTGGTGGCGCACAGCTTCCTCGATGCCACTATGCGTGGGAAGCACTCCCTGGATTGTTTCCCACATGCAGCGGCATGGCGGAAGGTGTCCTCCAGCCAACTGGCCGGCTGGCTGGAGCGCAACTTCCCTTGATGCTGCTGCGCCAGGGAAGCACTTCCTACCTGCACGCGGAGAATGATCTAGGGAGTGTTTCCTGCCCGCAGCTGCGTGGGGGGAGAGGCTCAACAACTTGGGGCCATCTCCCTTCATTTTCTTAAAATTTGAGTCCCCCAAAATAGGGAGGGGGTCCTAATAGACAGGAATGTATGGTATTAGCATATACTCACATTAGAAGTTAGCTGCCTAAAGAGTCTGCACATCTACTAAATCATGGGTAGGCAAACTAAGGCCCGGGGGCCGGATCCGGCCCAATTGCCTTCTCAATCTGGCCCACGGACAGTCCGGGAATCAGCATGTTTTTACATGAGTAGAATGTGTCCTTTTATTTAAAATTCATCTCTGGGTTATTTGTGGGGCCTGCCTGGTGCTTTTACATGAGTAGAATGTGTGCTTTTATTTAAAATGCATCTCTGGGTTATTTTGGGGCATAGGAATTTGTTCATCCCCCCCCCTCCAAAATATAGTCCACCCCCCCACAAGGTCTGAGGGACAGTGGACCTGCCCCTTGCTGAAAATTTTTGCTGCCCCCTGTACTAAACTATATTTACTATCCCCTTGCTTCATTCAGTTGTATTGGGTGCAGATGTGTGTCAAAATTATCCTTATTTTACTTTCTTACGTTTTCATGTCATCACGGAACCCAAAGTGGTGTGCGCATGCTTCCCACCAGCATTCTGCCATCACGACACGAACTAGACCCAGAGCTGCTTAGCTTCTGCAAGGTGATGGCCTTCTGTGGTCAGATACTAACACAACTGAGTTAGCTATTTACTGAGTGATGGGTGTACAACCATCTGCCTTCAGCTCATGCTACAGAAGCCTGCAATCAACCACTTTATATGGGCATGAAAGGACAGAATGTGTGACAAAGAATGCATGACGACAGGTAAAAAGTTTTTTTCAGAATTCCATGGGTATTCCCCCCACCCCATCAATTTGCTTATTTGGTTTCACATGTTAAAGTTTACAGTCATACCACAACACATTCCAACAGTACAAGATTCCCACAAATCTCTGTAGACTTCCCATCTCCCCCTCTGTGGGTTCCATTGTCAAACCCTTCTTCTGCATCTTTGATAACCGTCCAAATTTTTATATCTCCATTGTGTCCATAGTTCTCGTTACATTACAAGTGTTATTGCAATCCTGCTACTGATTTTAACTGCTTACAATGGTCTCAGAGGTAAGTTATGAAATTCCCCCATTCCTTATTAAATGTTCGGACTTCCTGGTTTCTGATCTTGCTGGTCATTTTTGCCATTTTGGCTTAGTCCATCAACTTAATCTGCCCAGAATTCCATGGGTATTGTTACTATCTGGACAACCATTTCCTGGTGGCTTCCATGTGACTGGAATAACACATAAGCCAGCCCTCAAGTGGAATTTATGGACGCCGGACTGCCAGTTTGCTAGTATAATTAGGTCACACTCCTTACCTGGAAAGAAATAGTCTATTGGCAAGACAGTACAATGTCAGGAGGAAAAGTGCCAATAAGCTTGCCAAGTGAAGCGCTGTCATCGTTCTCGAGTCTACAAGCAAAGAAGCAAGATGTTAGCCTGCCATCTGGAGCATTTGCAAGATTATATTTGACTTACAGATCAGGGAACAGTAAAAATGATTTAATCCTTCTCATGACTTCCAACACGATCACTTGTCCTTTTTCTGTAAGCTGCAGCGATCTTCAAAGTTGGTTGGATAGATAGGTCTAATTTGATGGGCAGAGTTTAGGTGTCAAGGTTGTTATTATCTTGCCTCTCACCTTTGTATTTTACATTTCCTTCAAACAACTCGCAGTGATGTATCAGCAGACAATAAAGAAATATAAGTTTCATGGCTACAAGTCACATAAATTAACTGTGAAAAGTGTTGTTTAAGTATATAAACATTTTCCCCTGTAAAACCAAAGGGAGAGGATTCCACAACACAATTCTTGAACTAGAACAACCACAAACACTTTAATAAAAGACATTTTTTACTGGTGAGGCAGAAAAAGCAAGGACAGCTGGGGCTACAGTAGGCAGGATCAGTACTCCTGTATCAAGGACTCCTTTCAGTGGCAGCCACACAACTCTCATGTCTGGTTTCAGACTCTGTTCCCAGTAATTGTAGCTCACAGAACTGGGTTCCTGATTCAATTCATGCTCCTAGGCAACCATCTTATGTACACTTACCCAAGTGTAAGTTTTCTTGAACTAAATAGGACTTACTACTGTGGAACCACTTATAAGCTGTAAATACTGAGAACAAGCAGACCACTGCCACTTGTTAATTCTTTGAGACACATGTTAGAATTCTATTTAATTCTCGTTTCAATTTCATGACCTTCTGTAGCTCAATCTTTTTTTAAAAAAAAAATCTCCATTTTTCTATTCTGTCAGGGGTGGCATATCATGTTTGTGTAACTGCTATGGTACTAATGATCTATTGCTACAGTGTATCTTAAAATTTATAAGATGTTAAAAGAGTTCATGCAATATAATAAAAATATTTTAAAAACTTGCAAAAAAATAAAAAAAATAAAAGACATTTTTTTTCTAGATTAGCTCATTCTCTGACCTTAACTGTGAACCTGATGCAGATATATAACAAGCATATTTTCAGAAGCTCTTAATCCTCTCCTGTTTTTTTGACCAGAATCAAAGCCAAACGTTTCCTAGCATCCAGATATTACAAAAAAACCACACACCTCACTGATATTCAGGTCTCATTTTGTAGGATTATTAGCAACCCTGTTGTCTTCCAAAGTATGTTACCTGGCACTAGATAACGTGTGCTCCTAATGCCAGTAGCAACAAACAGGGAAAGGTTGGTACCTATAGATCTGCAACCTCCAAAGAGGTCCCAAGGAAGAAATCCCCTTAGGCTATGCTCTGATGCCTTGAGCCACTTTGCCAGAAACATGCAGAGAAATCAGAAAGGTATTTCAACAAAGCATGAACAAAAAAGACCCTTCCAAATCCAAACAAGTCAAGTTGACAGGTCTTGAAACTCGGTTTTGATAGCCCTGCTATGATCTTCTCTTTTGCCTGACAACTTTGAAGAACGGTGGAAGGGACAGTGCGTTTCTTCTGCAGCCTTGATCCTTTTTTTTTGCAAAGGTGGCTACAGACTAGAATTACAATCATAGCCTAAGGAAAATATTTTCTTTAAAGAAACGGTAACGAATAATAAGACCACATCCAGGGTATAAATAGTTGTTTTTGTTGTATGCCCCATTAGAGCCTAAGAACACATCAACATTTCTGGATGTGATGTAGCACTAGAGATGTTCTTTTTTGTTGAGCTTTTTTCTTATGCTATGCCTTACATTATGCATATATGAGATAATTAGAGTGGTGCATTCCAAGGATGGTTCAGCTATGCAAAAGTGTAGAAAACACAGTTTAGGAAGATAATTGATTAGGAAGGGAAGCTACTTAGCAATTGAAAACACATCCAGCAAGAACATCACATTAACTCTACAAAAAAAAGGGAAGGAAATATATATTCGATGAGTTCTGCAAGATGAGAGAATAACTCTGAATGCTATTCAGAGATTTAGAGATTGTATTGTAAGAATATAAGAATAACCGCTCCCAACATACAATGGGGGGCGCCCTGTGCATGGTCGCATGCAACCCCCTGCACCCTAAACGGCACTATTAGCACAGGCTTGGCTTTGCCTTCCCCAGGTGGGATACCTGGAGGTCTCCGCCTACCTCAGCCAGTTGCCCAATCCTGTCTGGGGAGGTGTTGCCAAGGTGATCAGGCCAGGTAGGGAGAGGGACCACCCTGCCTACACAATAGGGGGAGGATCTTACCTGGGAATCGTCAGTTGGCTCCAGAGCTTCTCCCACCCTCAGTTAAGACTTCTTTTGCAGGTTAACTTTTTCTCCACAGGTACACGGGCACTGCTACGTCAAGGCCGCCAGATGGCAGAAGCTGAGTGCATAGTGGAGCAGTAATAATAATAATAATAATAATAATAATAATATATTTATACCCCGCCCATCTGGCTGAGTTTCCCCAGCCACTCTGGGTGGCTCCCAATCGAGTGTTAAAAACAATACAGCATTAAATATTAAAAATTCCCTAAAGTCAGAATGCTTGACAAATCAGGCACTTGGAGTTGAAAGCATCAGGGTTGCTATGGGCATGATAAGAGTGCCTCAATATTTCCTGACAGAAGGGACCCACCCCTCTCATCTACTCGTGTTCTGAAATAAATTATTTTTACAAATTATAAATGACTTTTATAATCTCTGCATCAAGGGAATGTTCCCAGTGGTAATAATAAGGTCTAAATTGGATGGAATGACAAATAGCTATTGATTGATTTCTGAGGATGTGAAATTGCGCATGGCACAAAGCAAATGCAAATTTTATTCACATTTGTGCCCTCTTTTGAGTGGGTCAGATGACCCAATCTGGGTCCAGAGAATCCTGTTGGCGTCCTTGAGTTGGACGCGGTGATAGCAGCCACATCTGTGCTGGCTGCTCCATCCATGATCTTTTGCTGCCTGCTGTGTGCTGCATCTGATAGATAAAACATCTGATGTGCACCAGATTCATTGCGTAAACATGGCTCAATTCACCATTCGTCATCTGTGCCAGTTGAATACAGTGTTTGGACCCCAAATACACTGTACCTTGGAGTTTTCTTTTCTTTCTTTCTTTTTCAAATTGAGACAACATGTTCCACCAGCAGATGGGAAATAGCAGGTTTGTTGGCACAAAGGAAGCTGCGTTAGTTACTTAGCATCCTTGATACAGGATCAACTCTCTAGCTAAAACCTTTGCCTCTTTTCTCCCAGCTTGCTGCCTTTAGGCCAGGCATAGGCAAACTCGGCCCTCCAGATGTTTTGGGACTACAACTCCCATCCAGTGGCAGAGCTTCATATTCCGGCACCAGGGGGAGGAGAGCAGGCAGGGGCATGGGGGTGCTGCCCGCAAGCGGGGGGGGGCAGCCGTGATGGCACCCTACTGGGATCGCGCTCCACACTCCTCTTCCTCCCCCACACTCCTCTTCCTCCGCCAGTGCTCCTATCATCCCTGACCTCCTATGAAGCTAGGGTTGCTATATATTGAAGAGCAAAGAAGAGGACACATTTGTCGACTTCTACTTTTAATTATAGGGACGCGGGTGGCGCTGTGGGTTAAACCACAGAGCCTAGGACTTGCTGATCAGAAGGTCAGCAGTTCGAATCCCTGTGATGGGGTTAAACCACAGAGACTAGGACTTGCCAATCAGAAGGTTGGCGGGTGTGGCTCAGGCCGGGGTGTGTGGCTCAGGCTATTTAAACAGCCGTGAGGCTGGGGGTCCCTCCTGTTGTAGGCTTAATTATCCCATTAACCCAAAATACTGGTGTCCGTGTGTTTTATTATCCAAGAAATGGAGAGGGCTCGGGGCCTTGACATGCAATGTGGGCTTTGCTAGTCGTTCTTTCAGGGCTGAGGTGGAATTTTTTGGGGAGCCCCTAATCGGCTCTTCAGACTCCACTTTTTCACATACAGTGGTACCTCGGGTTACAGACGCTTCAGGTTACAGACACTTCAGGTTACAGACTCCACTAACCCAGAAATAGTACCTTGAGTTAAGAACTTTGCTTCAGGATAAGAACAGAAATCGCACAGTAGCGGCACGGTGGCAGCCAGAGGCCCCATGAACTAGAGTGGTACCTCAGGTTAAGAACAGTTTCAGGTTAAGAACGGACCTCCGGAATGAATTAAGTTCTTACCCTGAGGTACCACCGTACTTCACATTGTTGAGTGTTGGCTGTGTGACTGGAGAGGCGTTCTTTAATTTGGCTTAATTGGCATTTGGTCTGGGCAGGTGAGAGGATTTAAGAAATAGTTGCATGAATATCCTAGGCATGGGGGTGCTCTTTAGTCTTCGCAGGCACACCAGAGTCAGCACTGGCCAGTTTGGCCACAGTGTGCATGTCCAGTTCACACACCCAAGAGACATGTAATAGAGAGGGATAATTCTTTCCCAACCCTGGTGCATGACTGCAACATGTGACTGAAAACTTGCTCAGGAGATGGGAGAGAAAGACTCCTGCCCCCATTTATGACAATTCACCTGCCCGGATGAATCTGAATTGCTTAATCTAGTATTTTAGGTTGTTTTGCATATCTGCCCGGACACTGCGGTCCAGCGCCGAGGGCCTTCTGGCAGTTCCCTCACTACAAGAAGCCAAGTTACAGGGAACCAGGCAGAGGGCCTTCTCAGTAGTGGCACACGCCCTGTGGAATGCCCTTCTACCAGATGTTAAAGAGAACAACAACTACAAAACTTTTAGAAGACATCTGAAGGCAGCCCTGTTTAGGGAAGCTTTTAATGTTTAATAGGTTATTGTATTTTAGTTTTTTGTTGGAAGCCGCCTAGAGTGTCTGGGGAAACCCAGCCAGATGGGCAGGGTATAAATAAATTATTATTATTATTATTATTATTATTATTATTATTATTATTATTATTATCACATTTGTTATATTTAATAAATTTAACAACCCAGTTAGATGGGCAAGGTACAAATAATAAAATTATTATTATTGCTTGTTTACATGGTCTCTCAAGTCTTCTATCCTACAGTGTTTTTGGTTTGGAGAAACATCACCACAAGAACAACCCAGGAAAAAATATATTCCACATTTCTCAGTAATTTTTGGCAGTGTTATTCTATTTTTCCCCCTTTTGTAAAGTTATGTTATGATAAGACCAACTTTATAGGTAGAAAGTGGAAAGGTGCCAAGACCTCCCTGGCGGACATGACAAGCGCTCTCGCTCTGCAATGTAAGGCTACTGATTTCAAGTTGTCATTAACTTGTTTTCCCAGGTTTCCCCACTTCTAATGAAATGCTGAGATCTAAAACAGCATGCACGCCTTCTTCTGGATAATGAATCCACTGCTGTGGTCTATCTACACTTGGAAATCTGGCAGCAATACTGGCGCTTTCATTGCAATCCTGCCTCCTGCTAACTTTCTTCGCAACAAAGCACATAGACCTCCTAGATGAACTTGCCTGGGTGTTCATATCTGCAGGGCAGGTCCTGCTGGCAGTATCACTGCAGCATGAAGTTCATGGGTGACCAGCTGCACGAGAGGACCTTCACTTTTTCTTTATTTAAAAGATATTTATTAAAAGTTTAATAGTTACAGAAAAAAGAAGAAAGAAACAGTAAAAAGTTCACAATACATCAAAAATAAAAACAACAAAACAATACAACAAAACAACAACAAAAGCAAAAACATTTAAAAAACACATCCAATATCTCTATATCTCTACCTTTCATTTACTTGTATCATCGACCTCCTCACACCTCCCTTTTTTGTATTCTTGTTCAACTAGCTATTTCAGCAAATCCTTTCCATCTTTCTCAATTTTTGTTCTATAATTTATCTTAACACAATCTGACCTTAAGTTTTACACTTTGGCCCATTAAAAATCTATTTTTACTTAGTTCTTTATAATGTTTCTGCTAAAACCATGTAACTTCATTCCAGCATCCTTCTAACATTCATTAATTTTACAATATTTCTGTAAATATACTTTGAATTTTTTCCAATCTTCTTCCACCGACTCTTCTCCCTGGTCTCGGATTCTGCCAGTCATTTCCGCCAATTCCATGTAGTCCATCAGCTTCATCTGCCATTCTTCCCGGGTAGGTAAATCTTGTGTCTTCCAGAGAGGACCTTCACAAACATCACAGCTAAAGCTTAAAGGCACACTTCAAATTCTTTCCATGTTGTTCCATATTGCACTTGGGGAGTTTTGATTTTTGTTTTAAAAGAGCTTTCCTCTTTCTTCCTGTGTAACTAGGATCCTGGAAGCCTATTAAGTACAGTGGTACCTTGGGTTACAGACGTTTCAGGTTACAGACTCTGCTAACCCAGAAATAGTACCTCGGGTTAAGAACTTTGCTTCAGGATGAGAACCGAAATCGTGCAGCAGTGGCGTGGCAGCAGCAGGAGGCCCCATTAGCTAAAGTGGTGCTTCAGGTTAAGAACATTTTCAGGTTAAGAACGGACCTCCAAAACAAATTAAGTTCTTAACCCGAGGTACCACTGTATTCGCATTTTCCAAAGCTCAACTGTGCCTGTTTGGGTGGTTACATTTTGGCTATTTCCTAGAAGATCTGCCAGTATTTGTAGGTGGGTTTTGCAGTTCTCAAAACTAAAGGGCTTGCACACTAAATTTCTCAGACCCACAATATATATGCACTTGCACTGTCTGTATGATAAGGAGCATATTCTTGTGAAAGCATACCTGAAGCACATTTTTAAGAATGTTTTAAATTTCATATTAATTGTCCTTTCCTTTGGGAGACACTCAGAGAGCTCCTGTTTGGAGAGGTGATGTAAATGCAGTTAAATTAATTCTTCTTACCTGGGAGTAAACTCCACTGAATTCAATAGGGCATATTTCAGAGGAGAGATGGTTAGGATTGTGGAAGGTCTTAGATTCAGTTTCAGGAAACTAAGCCTCAGGCAGCAAAGGTAGGGAAGTCTCAGTGCTTGAGGAACCACCATTCATATGGTCAGAAGGAATTAAACAGAAAGGTCAAGAAATGTATTATTATTATTATTATTATTATTATTATTATTATTATTATTATTATTAAAATGGAAGTCTGAACTACTTGGGGTAAGGGGTCTGAAGGACTAAGACAACCAGAGCTAACAAAAGCTGAGGTTCGAGGGCTCATTCACAAATTGAAAATTAGCAAGTCGCTGGCTCCAGATGGCATAAACCTTAGAGTTCTTAAAGAACTCGATTGTGAAATAGCTAATCCTCTAACAGAAACATGCAATTTGTCACTAAAATTAGTCTCCTTAATGGAAAGTGGGAAGGTAGCCAAAACAATGCCAATTTTTAAAAATGGGATTGGGTTGGAGGGGGAGCTGGGAAATAAAAGCCCCACACCTGTAGTGGGTAAATTGGTGGAAAGCATTATTTAACAAATTAGAATGATGAAACATAATTGAAGCCTTGCTGAGGAAGAATTGGCATGGCTCTTGCAAAGGGAAGTCTTGCCTTGGCCATTTGGAGTAATTTGGGAAGGTTCAACAAGTATGTATATAGAGGTGATCTGGGAAACAATGTAGATTTGACCATCCCAAAAGCTCTCTTTAATCCTTCACTGAAGGCTAAATATGGCTGTCAAGGGACAAGAAGATGAAAACATTTCACAGATAGGTAAGCCTGGAGTCTGGAGAACTGGAAACTATACTGGATAACCACTTAATCAAAATATGAGGTTATTTGTTTATAGGTGCTTTTCTGAAAAATTGACACAATGGCAACCCCTACTTCAGGACTTCAGTGAGGGATAGAGCAAAAGTCACTATACAGTGGTACCTCGGGTTACAGACACTACAGGTTACAGACTCCGCTAACCCAGAAATAGTACCTCGGGTTAAGAACTTTGCTTCAGGATGAGAACAGAAATCGCGCAGCAGTAGCGGGAGGCCCCATTAGCTAAAGTGGTGCTTCAGGTTAAGAACAGTTTCAGGTTAAGAACGGACCTCCGGAATGAATTAAGTTCTTAACCCAAGGTACCACTGTATACGACATAATGTTCTTTCAGGAAACGGTTAACTTTATTGATATTTATACTAAATCCAGTGGATGTTACAGGCTTCCAAGATAGTAAACGCACAGCTTCTTTTAAAATTCAGTTGCTTACTTTAAGTTAATTACTCTTCAGTTAGATGTTACAGGTTTCTAGACTAGATGGTAAATGCTCAGCTTATTTCCAGTTATTTTACTTCAGTTCCTTAACTTGGTTGTTGCGTAGGTGTTACAACTTAATACTTTGGTTCTAAAACAAGGTGGTACTTTCTGTAAGTTTCCCAACCTTCTCACACTCACACTGCTGAGGTAGTTCTAGCAGTATAACAGACCCAGCAGATGACCACACCCATCTTAACTGGTTTAGGATTCTTTTCTATCTAGAAGATCTCTCCCCTCCTGACTGAAAAGAGACCCATGTAGACTGTATCTTCTCAGCTTCTACTTCTCCTGGATGAAACTCAGCCCCTCCAGTTAACTCCTGTCTGAATACTCTCCCAGGTCTTCTACTCAACATGGTCTTCCAATCTAAGCTCAGAGACTCCTTTCTCTAGCTGTAGGTATTTTCCTCAGACTGGATGTTACACAAAGAGAACCAACACACCCTCTGCTGTCTCTTGAACTATCTCAGTACAGTGGTACCTCGGGTTAAGTACTTTATTCATTCTGGAAGTCCATTCTTAACCTGAAACCGTTCTTAACCTGAGGTACCACTTTAGCTAATGGGGCCTCCCACTGCCACCGCCGCACGATTTCTCTTGTCATTCTGAAGCAAAGTTCTTAACCCGAGGTACTATTTCTGGGTTAGCGGAGTCTGTAACCTGAAGCGTCTGTAACCTAAGGTACCACTGTACAGTGGTGCCTCGCAAGATGAAAAGAATCCGTTCCGCGAGTCTCTTCGTCTTGCGTTTTTTTCGTCTTGCAAAGCAAGCCCATTAGCGGCTTAGCGGATTAGCGCTATTAGCGGCTTAGCGGGCTTAGCGGATCAGCTGATAAGCGGTTTAGCGGCTTAGCGGATCAGCTGTTAAGCGGCTTAGCGGATCAGCTGATAAGCGGCTTAGCGGCTTGGGGAAAAGGGGGGGGAGGAAAAAACCCCCGCAGGAACTCGCAAGACATTTTCGTCTTGCGAAGCAAGCCCATAGGAAATTCATCTTGCGAAGCACCTCCAAAACGGAAAACCCTTTCGTCTAGCGGGTTTTCCGTCTTGCGAGGCATTCGTCTTGCGGGGCACCACTGTACTATCTTAACATTCTCAGAAAACTGATCCCTTTATTTTCCCTCCCAAAGTACTGTTCCACCCTGCTCTGGCTAGCTATCTTGGTAGTCAGTCAGAGATTCCAGCAACCCTGGTGAAATTCTAAGGCACTGCATCACCAGTCTCCGATCTAGCTCAGCTGTGCATCACATCTGAACCGAACCACAATGGGAGGGCAGTAGGCTGAGAATGCTGGTATTAAGTCATTAGTTTGAAAAGTAGAACCAGTCTGATCTCAAGCGTCACTCAAATTTTTCAAGCTTATTTGCGCTTACCGCTTCCTTCTCTTTTACATATTTAGAATCATCCGGCGATCCTCAAGTTGGCTGTTCACCCCATTGGCAAGATTTCCCCTTCAATGTGCTTGGAAGCTGCAGCATATGAAGGAAGTGGGAGCATTTGAAATTAATGCAGCTATGCTACACAGGCAGGGGAGAGAGAGAAAAATCCAAGCATTTAAAAATAGCTGCCCATCTTGGAGTGCAAGGCTTCCAGCTGGCAGGAGCGCCTACCATTTGGCTCGTTCTGTTCTATGCATGGTCAATGGTGAATAGTGGCGATAGTTATTTCTGTCTGTGATTTAATCATGGATGAAACCTTCAACTTGGCTGCATGCGCGGCTAAGACGAGGCTGGATGATTCAGTTGGCCCTCTGTTCCCTTTTCTCCAGATGGGTATTCAGTACTCCACAAGGATGTGCTGCAATGATATTTGCATCTGCTTTCCAAAATACAGTTTGCGCTTTTTGAAAGGATGGTTTTTTGCATTGGTGAGGAGAGGGTTGAAGGAGAAAGTGGATTAAATGGCGACACTGGATCCAATTTGCCACAGCTGTGAAAAAATGTAAAACGTACAGCCTGCTGTTGACCTAAATTTCTCTAGATGCATCGAAGATGGCAGCTACGCCCCCCCCCACCCTTCAGCAGTTTGTGAAGTATATATTTACCGAGTAAAGAATTATCCTGACTTGAAAAGATAATGAATCACCGTAGACTTGAGAACTCTTTGGCAAAACTGCAGGATACCCACACAGATTGAATAGAGCTGACCAACTTTTCAATCAGCGCTTTTATGATCAAAGTGTACAACAAGATAGTAATCTACCAAGCACTCGTCCTGCTCCAGCCCCTTGAAATGGAAAGAGATTTTTTCAACCGGTAAATTGTCTCCTATTAATCTTTCTTTCTTTGTAAAAAAAGACAATTATAAATGACTATGCATATAGTTGCACAAAAGAAGCTGTTGCACGGACGACGCATGCCTCACCTCTTTTCTCTTCTTTTCTCCATGTTAATTGTAAAAGGTAAAGGGACCCTTGACCATTAGGTCCAGTCTTGACAGGCTCTGGGGTTGCGGCACTCATCTTGCTTTATTGGCCGAGGGAGCCGGCGTACAGCTTCCGGCTCATGTGGCCAGTATGACTAAGCTGCTTCTGGCGAACCAGAGCAGCGCACGGAAACGCCGTTTACCTTCCTGCCAGAGCGGTACCTATTTATCTACTTGCACTTTGGTGTGCTTTTGAACTGCTAGGTTGGCAGGAGCAGGGACTGAGCAACGGGAGCTCACCCCGTCGCAGGGATTCAAACTGCCGACCTTCTGGTTGGCAAGTCCTAGGATCTGGTTTAACCCACAGCGCCACCCGCGTCCCTCAATGTTAACTGTAAATGGCACTAAATCTCCACTTTGAAACCCAGCGGTGCAGGTGGTCAACATCTGACTACCTTGTATTGATCCATCGAAATGGGCAGATCCAGCCCAGATTTGTGTTGGAGCAGAATCCGTTGTATTGCATGCTTATCGTTGTATTGCAGAGAGGGAGCTAAAACTGAGAGGTGCCAGACAGAGTTCGCAGCCCGGGTAAGACATGAGCATCTGCCTCCATTTTTATACTCCATCTTGCACCACCACTGCAAAGTCTGGTAGAGTTGTTGGAGTGTCAGTTTAAGACTGGGGATGCCAAAGATCACACTCTCACTGAGCTGCAAAGCTCACTGGGTGACTGTGACCTATACGGTCTAGGACCCTCGTACCTATGGGACCGCCTCTCCTGGTATGCCCCACGGAGGACCTTAAGGTCCATAAATAATAACGTCTTGGAGGTCCCAGGCTTCAAGGAGATTAGACTGGCTTCGACCAGGGCCAAGGACTTTTTGGCTGTGGCCCCGACCTGGTGGAATGCTCTGTCATAAGAGACCAGGGCCCTGCGGGATCTGACATCTTTCTGCAGGGCCTACAAGACGGAGCTGTTCCACTAGGCCTTTTCTCACAGGCTTATATAAGATCAGTATAAACAAGCCTGGTGAGCATTTAAGGTCCCCATCCCTAATTTGCAGGTTGCCATCTGATTAGATTTCACTTTGATTCTGATTTGATTTTAGAATATATTTTAATTGATTGCTTGATTTTATGGTAATATGTTACATATTTGATGTTAGCTGCTCTGAGCCCAGATTTGGCCAGGGAGGGCGGGGTATAAATAAATTATTATTATTATTATTATTATTATTATTATTATTATTATTATTATTCCCCAACCAACCTGGTACCTTACAGATGTTTTGGACTGCATCTCTTGTCCATCCTAGCCAGTAGTCCTAAACATCTGGATGTGACCAGGATGGGAAAGTCTGGACTAGTCACTATCTTTCAGCCTAGTCTAGTGCTGGAGGGACAACCATGTATGCTACCTTGAGGTCCTTAAAGAAAGGTGTGATATGTGTGTGTGATCTCCTGAGAGCACTTTTTGTCGCATGCCTACAGTCAGAAGAAGGCAGGGTTGAGACTAACAGATAGTAAGGGGAAAGTACATTTGTGGTTTCCCACTAAACCTCCAAACCTAATAATAATAATAATAATAATAATAATAATAATAATAATAATAATTTATTTCTACCCTGCCCATCTGGTTGGGTTTCCCCAGCCACTCTGGGCAGCTTACAACGCATAAAAAAATTGTAAAACATTAGACATTAAAAATTTCCCAATACAGGGTTGCCTTCAGATGTCTTCTAAAAGTCAGATACTTCTTTATTCCCTTGACATCTGATGGGATGGTGTTCCACAGGGAGGGTACCACTACTGAGAAGGCCCTCTGCCTGGTTCCCTGTAACCTCACTTCTCACAGTGAGGGAACCACCAGAAGACCCTCAGAGCTGAACCTTCTCTCTTCTCCCTCCCTCGCTTCTGCACAAGGCAGTTGTGAAACTGGCTTCCAACCGTGTAGGCTTAGAATCTGAAGAATCCTTGTAAATAGGAAGAAACAGTAAGGAAAGAACATTTCTTTCTTTATTAGTGCCACCTCAGTCCTAAGCAATGCTAGCGATATGTGAATGAGATGAAACAGGATGGGGGTGGGCTGGCTAGATCCCATTCCCAAGCTATTAACTCAGCTATAAACAAACCAATTTTGTGCTTTAAAACACAGTACTTTTATGTATGGACTAATCACTCAGTTACAGGCCCTCTTAGCAATACGGCACGCCAACATCAGTTTATTATCCGCCTTGCCTGAAACATGCCTCCTTATAGCGATGTGCTTACCACATCCAATACTCTCCTCAAACGTGCCTAGCGAACATACAGGTTGATGGGTATCCAAATCAACACTCTGGCATGCAAGAGTATACAAGCCAAGAGAAATACAGACAGCGACGGAGGCAGAAAGTCTGTCCTTTGCAATACTCTCTAGGAAAAGAGGTACAATTTCAATTGTACGGAAAGTGCCGTGGGCAAATTTAATCATCCTAACCTTTTTTATTTGTTTGTTTGTTTTACCCTCTCCCCCCCCCCCCCAATTCTAATCAGTCAAAGTGTTCCAATCTTCTGGAAGAGAACATTTCCATTCCGTATTTATTAGAACAAATAAATAAATAAAACGCTTGCCTTGTTTTAAATAACACCCAACATTGCCTTGCCTTATAAAACCCCCGAAGGGGGCATGAACCAGGAAAAAAAGTCTATTAACTGAAATACAAGCAAGAGAAGTCTGTGGCTACGTGAGTGTGACAGGGTAAAGTCACAGCACAAAGGAAGGAGGGAAGTGAGAGACAGATAAAGATGTTTATACTCTGCCAGCCTGCAACTGTGTGCTCAGTGTAGCAGGTGGAAGTCAGGAAAAAAGAGAGAGAGAAACAGAAATCCAATTTCTGCTCAAGGTGGCGATAGATTTTGAGTTGCAAGTCTGGTTTGGTGCACATGTGCACAGCTTGTAGGTCATTAATCTTTGAAGCGACATTCAATTCCTAGGTATCAATGGTATAAAACAGAGTCTAATGGAAAACATTTACAGTGCAGGCCTATGCGTGTCTACTCAGAGGTAAGCCACACTGAGATCAGTAGGACTTACTCCTCAGAAACAGTGTATAGGATGACTGCCTTCTGCACCAGTGCTATCTTGGAGTAAATCCCTTGGAACTCAGTGGGACATATTTTGAGAAGATTATATGGTTAGGCTGTTCTAATAGCCACAAAAGCATTTAAGTGACCAAACTGCAATAATGACATACTCTCCAACATTTCTCCAAGGAAAACAGGGATGTCTTCTTCTTCTTCTTCTTCTTCTTCTTCTTCTTCTTCTTCTTCTTCTTCTTCTTCTTCTTCCCTGCCCCATATGATTAGGTTGCCCCAGCCACTCCAACATATATAAAATAATAATAAAACATTAAACATTAAAAAAACTCCAGGTTGTATATATATGTAAATAAGCCATTTGCGTGTTCAGACCTTTAAACCTCCCCCTTAAATAAATTCAGACAAGACTCATTTTTTTTTCTTTTTGGCAGAATTTAGGCCACAACTTTATTGATTATAGCACGTGAGTGGTTGCATAGGTTCTGGTTCGACTAACTCCCTGCACTGTTGCAGGTAGCGCTGACCCAGGGCACTAGCATAGGTCAGCCTAGGGTGAACACCTGGATAAGCAGAAAGCCGGGAACAGGCTATCTCCGCCACCCAAATGCCCTCCTGGACTTAGGCACGGGCACAACCCCCTCACAGGTGTTGACCAAACCATCGAGTCCCTAGATTCCTTTAACAGAACGCCCTTCACATAGGGATGACGAGAGCATTCTCCCATCCCTATCACCTGAACCAGAGCCTATCCAAAACCTTACAAGTTGTGACGATTTGCTATGCGGCAGGTGAAACCCAAATGGCACCAGCCAATCAGCCAAGTGGGGAAAATTCCTGCCGTGCCCCTGTCCCAACAACAGATGACACAGGACAGTATAGCAAGGTCAAGTGCACAAGCCCTAAAAATAGGGAGAGGTGGGTGGGTGTTCCAAATGCATGAGCCGAAAGAGGAAGCTCTGGGTCACATGCATAGGTATATATAGGTCCCTTGATCTTTTTAGCCTGCGTCCCATTGGCCTGATCAAGGGACCTACCAATTGGTTGTTGTGGCTAACCAATCTTACCCACCCACAACACAGGGTTGGTTGCCAGGTCTCACTGCAACAGGTGCCCTCTTTAAGGGAGGACCCAATGTATCATAAATACACTACAACCTCCATTGAGCCTCATTCCCAAAGGAAACACTAACCCTGGGTAGGCATACCTGCTACTTCTGAAATCTCATGCAGGCGCTCGGCGGAAATTAGGGTAGCTTATAAGAATACAGCAGCCATGAAATTAAAAGACACCTGCTTCTTGGGAGAAAAGCAATGACAAACCTAGACAGCATCTTACAAAGCAGAGACATCACCTTGCCAACAAAGGTCCATATAGTCAAAGCTATGGTTTTCCCAGTAGCGATGTATGGAAGTGAGAGCTGGACCATAAAGAAGGCTGATCGCCAAAGAATTGATGCTTTTGAATTATGGTGCTGGAGGAGACTCTTGAGAGTCCCATGGACTGCAAGAAGATCAAACCTATCCATTCTGAAGGAAATCAGCCCTGAGTGCTCACTGGAAGGACAGATCGTGAAGCTGATACTCCAATACTTTGACCACCTCATGAGAAGAGAAGACTCCCTGGAAAACACCCTGATGTTGGGAAAGATGGAGGGCACAAGGAGAAGGGGACGACAGAGGACGAGATGCTTGGATAGTGTTCTCGAAGCTACCAGCATGAGTTTGACCAAACTGTGGAGGCAGTGGAAGACAGGAGTGCCTGGCGTGCTCTGGTCCATGAGGTCATCAAGAGTCGGACATGACTAAACAACTAAACAACAACAATAAGAATACATTTCCTCTGCCATGGACAGATCTTTGTCTGGTTAGGTTCAGGAGGTGAATCTGTAGCCCTAGAGATGTTATTGGACTCCCAACTCCCCACTAGCATGGTTGATAGGCAGGATCAATGAGAGTTGTGATCCTGCAACATCTGGGTGCTTACGGGTTTCCCAGCCATGGGTTTAGACTGCTCGACCACAGGGGTAAGGTACCACTTTGGATGGTTTTCTACCTCGAGGCTGGTGAATCAAGGAGGATTCCCAACAGCTCAGAGTGTGGTGGTTCTGACTGATATGGCTAGTAGTTCTGCAGGTGTTCTGATGAGTCTGTGAAATATGGGAATAACACGAGAATATGATTGCTCCTAAGTTTCCTCTTTCCTCTTGTAGGGCTCATCTCATTGACGGAGTGTGGGCAATGCAATGAGAAACATAATGGTTTGAGACAATTGCTCATAACAAGTCTGAGCAATTCTTCTGTTCTCTCTTCTATTCTGTGGCAAAAGCGGTGACAAAGAAGTGATACGTTTCTATTACTAATGCATCTGCTCTCTGCTGTACAGTGAAGTTCTGTTTTGAAGGAGCTCTCACACCTTAGCCCTTGGAATGAGGTAGACGAAGTCACATTATCCCACTGTGACTTGTTGGCAAAGCTCTTTGCAGATAAACTCAGATGCATTCTGTCTTGAATTCTGGTTTGCCAGCAGCAGCCCCGGAGGAGTTGCATTTTGTCATGATCGATTGGTTACCTTTCAGCTTATTGGCATTGAAAAAGTGGTGGGAAATCCTTGGAGAAGAATGGTTGATGACATGCGCTGTTGATCCTTGCCCATTGTGGCTGGCAAACCAGTAGGATCAGGTTTTTTACACAGGGAAAGGGGAGGTAATGAATACTTCCATTAGAGAGGAGGTTTCTGCCTTTGACACACGCACAAAAGGACGATGATGTGGCCTGGTGTGAAAAATATCATCCCTGGATCACTTGGATTTGAACAACCTCACAGTCTCCACCCCCATCGTTCTACCCGGACACTGAGGTCCAGCACCGAGGGCCTTCTGGCGGTTCCCTCGCTGCGAGAAGCCAAGTTACAGGGAACCAGGCAGAGGGCCTTCTCGGTAGTGGCGCCTTCCCTGTGGAACACCCTCCCACCAGATGTCAAAGAGAACAACAACTACCAGGCTTTTAGAAGACATCTGAAGGCAGCCCTGTTTCGGGAAGCTTTTAATGTTTGATGTATTATAGTATTTTAATATTCTTTTGGAAGCCGCCCAGAGTGGCCGGGGAAGCCCAGCCAGATGGGCGGGGTATAAATAATAAATTATTATTATTATTATAGTGTCAGATCTTCCTTTTGTGGGCAACGTGTGTTTGGGTTTCTGCCTGGAACAGATGCTGCCCTAGTGGATTATCTGTGCCATAAGATGGACAGGGGAAGTGCTACCCCTCTTGGTGGCCTTTGATACCATTAACCATTGTATCATTCTGGGTCATCTTGAGGCAATTGACACTGGGTTCACTGTATTAAAGTGGCTCCATTCGTTCCTGAGAGAAAGGATCCAGAAGGCGGTGCTGGTTCCTTGCGGCTACTTGTTGCTCTTCCTTGTTGCTCTTCCTTGTTGCTCTTCCTTGTGGCTATTGGTCCATGGGATTTTTGTTCCCCATGCTATTTAATATCTACATGGATCTTCTAGGGAAGGTCATCCAGGGAGCTGGGTTGCAGATCCATCAGTACAGTGGCACCTTGGGTTACAAACACCTCGGGTTACAAACACTTCAGGTTACAGACTCTGTTAACCCGGAAGTAGTACCTCGGGTTAAGAACTTTGCTTCAGGATGAGAACAGAAATCGCGCGCCGGCGGCACGGCGGCAGTGGGAGGCCCTATTAGCTAAAGTGGTACCTCAGGTTAAGAACGGACCTCCGAAACGAATTAAGTTCGTAACCAGAGGTACCACTGTATACTGAAAAACTATCTCTTGTGTTCATCTATCCCAGGGATGCAGTTGACGGAACAGTTTAATTGGACTGCATGAGGTAGAAAAAGCTGAACTTAATCTTGTGTCAGGCCCTATTATATTACTTTTGCCTGAAATGGGCTGTTTCATCCTCTCAAATGATAGGGCTGTTCTTCAGTCTCCCCCAGACTACTTGCCCAGTATATATGTATTCCATTTTTTTATATCCATTTCCAGACAAAGGTATTTGGTAAAGGCGTAGTTGTTTGTTTGTTTGTTTTTTAAAAAGGCCTCTGGCTGATCACACTTTTTCACTAGCTTAGTTTGGTACTCTATTTTTATGGTTGTTTTGGATGGTTGATTATGATTATTTTCAGTTTTATGTTCATATTTTGACTTTGTGATTCGGTTTAATTAGGAGGTGGTTTTTTGTTTTTAAAAGGGATGCGGGTGGCGCTGTGGGTTAAACCACAGAGCCTAGGACTTGCCAATCAGAGGGTTGGCAGTTCGAATCCCCACGACGGGGTGAGCGCCTGTTGCTCGGTCCCTGCTCCTGCCAACCTAGCAGTTCGAAAGCACGTCAAAGTGCAAGTAGATAAATAGGTACCGCTCCAGTGGGAAGGTAAACGGTGTTTCCGTGCGCTGCTCTGGTTCACCAGAAGCGGCTTAGTCATGCTGGCCACATGACCCGGAAGCTGTACGCCGGCTCCCTTGGCCAATAAAGCGAGATGAGCACCACAACCCCAGAGTCGGTCACGACTGGACCTAATGGTCAGGGGTCCTTATTTGTTTTAAATGGTTGTGTTAATTGTTGTGTTTCTTAGCCAACTTGAATTTCTTAAGCAAATTAAGCGGGATAGGCAGTCTTTAAAATGTATAGTTGGGTATAAGGATGAGGACCATGTCTGGGAATGGATATAAAAAATGGAATACATATTTACTGGGCAAGTAGTGTGCGGGAGACAGAAGAACAGCCCTATCATTTGGGAGGATGAAACATCCCATTTCAAGCAGCACATGTTGAGGACTCAATTAACAGCAGCAAATTGTCATAAGTTTCTTTATATCATGACAGTGTCATAAAGCCTCAGATTTTAGCATTGCTTTGGCTGCCTCTGGGAAGGGAAGAAGGGAAGGGGAATCAACAAGATTCCACAACAGGCCAGTCTAGCTTGCATCAGTGAATCAAGAATGAACCTTGCTACAGTAAGAAAGAATAATATCAATTTCTATTAAGCTTGAGTAAGAGACAGTCAACTAGAGAAAAAGGAACTGTGCATGTCAATAAGGACATGCATTTAATTAAGAAACAATACACAGGAGAGTTGATGAAGAGGATCTGACGGGAGCTTACAACTTACAAAGAACTATTTAGGTGGAAACAAGGAAGCATGGTTGTTAGCTATGTGAGCATCAAGAAATCCCAAAGGACACAAAATCTATTAAAGACAATCAATTAAATGGTTGGAAGGCCACAAACTGGTGGATTAATTAATCACCTTGAATAAATAGATCAGATCTCCAAAGTCTCACGTACAGGAATATCCTCAGGAGATTAACAAGAAAGTAACAAGAGCCAGTGTAGCAGGGGAATGTCAAAGGCAGCAACAAGTGTGTCTGTGACACTGCTTCTAGCCAACTTCTCATTTGCGCATACCTGCCTCTGTCACCATATCAACTAATGCTGTCCCAAAGCTGTGCAGGTATCAGGGACTTAACTATGTAAGCCTGCATAGCCAGTGAGCTTTAACATTGGTCAGTCTAGGAAGGCACCGTAAGTTTATAGCAAACGGTAGGCAGGAAGTTTCAGGGCAAGATTTATTTGTTTTCAAAAAATATGCTCCGGCACATTTCCTGTTGTGAGGCAAAGCTCTGGTGAAATGAACGATTCAAATGACAATATGCCTGCTTACACCATGAATTTAAAAAGGGGTCACAATAGGGCCTGGAGATACATTGGCAAATCCATGGGATTTGGGGGGGGGGGGCGGGGGAGAGAGAACATTTGGCTTGGTAGCATTGAAAAGCATGCAACATCGCATGGGCTGTGCTGACAATGAAACTTCATTGACTGCCATTGAATCTTAGACCTCCTCGATTCCAGGTTTCCCCTAAAGTTCTGGAGGTAGATTTGAGGTTCTAAAAGGTGCTATCTTTTGCATGTGCTCTTCACATACTTTGTGTGCAGCTGACTGTGTTTCCGTAAAATATTATAGCCTTGCTTTCCTACTAAAAAGTGGCCAAGGTCACTTGCCAAATGTTTAAAACAAGCAATGGTAAAACAGGAACAGAAGTGGGAAATGATGAAATAATAAAACACATCAAATAATAAATAAATAAATAAATAAATAAATAAATAAATAAATAAATAAATAAATAAATATTATTTATACCCCACCCTCCCCAGCCAAGACCGGGCTCAGGGGGCCGCTAACACCAGGCATATAAGCAATTGATTAAAATACAACTTAAAAACAAGATGAAAATACAACATTAAAATGCAGCCTCATTTCAGTAGAAACTCAAATCAAAAACTTTTTGGGGGATGAAAACGTCAAATCTTCACCAAGGCCAACTATCCAGACTGGTCTTACATGGGCCAGAAAAAAACCAGGGAAATCCCCAAATAGGAGTTCCATCACAGAAGGAGAAAGAAAAAAAGGAAAGAGGGGGAGGGGATCAAGTTGATTCCAAGCCAAAGGCCAGGCAGAACAACTCTGCCTTATAAGCCCTGAGGAAAGAAATCAGATCCTGCAGGGCCCTGGTCTCATGAGGCAGAGCGTTCCACCAGGCCGGAGCCAGTGTTGAAAAGGTCCTGGATCTGGTTGAGGCTAATCTGACTTCCTTAGGGCCTGGGACCTCTAGGGTGTTGCTATTTATGGACCTTAAGGTCCTCTGTGGGGCAAAGCGGGAGAGGCGGTCCCGTAGGTACAAGGGTCCTAGGCCATGGACCATGGAGATTAAAACAAGCAGCTTGGCAAGTTGGAAAGGAAAGGTCTTTGCACAATGGCAGAAGGCTGTCATGGAGTGCGGGTGGTAAAGGAGACCAGTATAATCTTGCAGAGAAAATATCAACGTTATCTCCCGTCTCACATGACAAACAAGGGCCTCATAGCAGTTGGCAACAAAAGTTCCAAAGAACCAGAAGTGTGACTGTTTCTTTTTATATATTTAATGATATTACCGGAGGGGGGGGGGAGCATAGCTAATCTCCTGTTTACTCTGTTAATACCACTGAAGTCTCCATCCATTCGTCCTATAACAATAGGAATAATTAAATATAGGAAAAAATAAATATATATTTGTCTATCGTTATACTTCCTAGGATAATTGGATTCTCTTCAGTTTTACCACTTCAAGAAGGATATGTGTCAAACTCCAGCTATCAGTATCAGATACCATCCAATTAATATTATTATCGCATATCCCCATTGAAGCTCCTTAAGTCTTGGTATTGGCTGAAGCATGATGAATTGTATGCCTGAGCAGGGAGTTCAATAGATTTCTGACTTTATGCTTAATCTGCGTCTCCGGGATAAATATTATGTGTGCTAATTCTGTATGAAGAAAGGTTACAACATTCGGGAAATAGGGGAGACATGACAGAGGTGTATACAATTATGCACGGTGTGGAGAGTGTCCCTCTCTCATAATGATAGGATCCAGGGTCATTAGATGAAGCTGAAAGCTGTGGGATGTGGAACAGAAAAAGAAGCAATTTCTCCCCACAATGTGTAATTAAGCTAGATGTGCTAAAAAGCCACCAGTTCAGATGGATTTAAAAGGGATGAGACAAATTCATTGAGGAAAAGGCTGTCCGTGGCTATTTGTTATGATGGCTGTTTATTTCCACTAGTATCTGAGCATACAGCATCCTTCCATCGTGCCTCTGAAAATCCATTGCTGGGGTACAGAAGAGGGAGAGCGCAGTTGCGCTAATGCCACATGTTCTGCTTATGAGTTTCCCATAAGCCCCACACACCTTTGCCTGCTGGACCTGACCACCGCCGTCATGGGGCCCTTGACAGTGGTACCTCGGAAGTCGATCGGAATCTGTTCCGGAAGTCCGTTCGTATTCCGAAATGTTCGGAAACCAAAGTGCGGCTTCTGATTGGCTTCAAGAAGCTCCTGCAGCCAATCGGAAGCCGCGGAGGCCCCGTTGGAAGTTTGGCTTCCAAAAGAACGTTCGAAAACCGGAACACCCACTTCCGGTTTTCGATCATTCGGGAGCTGGAACGTTCAACTCCCAAGGCGTTCGGGAGCTGAGGTACGACTGTATTTAGAATGCAGTCAAACTAACAATGCATTTTGCTAGATAGGCACATGATAGAAGTTGAAGCTCACAGAGTTTTCCTGTAAGGTGGCTAGAGAGAACTTTGAAAGACACTCCCACTGCGCCCTGACAAGGGGAGGGTGTAGTCATATATAATCTCATCACCTGGCTGAGCACTTCCTCTTTGCCCTTTAGCCTCTCTTCACTCTTGCCACTTAATCTCATCAACAAGCTGGAAACTTGAGAACAATTTGCATGTCGGAGCTCCATTGCTCAGACACCACCTTAAGCTAGACTTAAGCATGTTTTTGTAACTGAATTACCATTTTAAGCCTGGTTGAACAATGCTGCTGTATCTGTTACTCTTGAACCAGTAATCTGAGTGATTAACAGTTATATTTTGCCTTTTACAAGATTTGAGGAGGATCAAAACAGACATGATCTTCTATCTGGGAGCATGCATGCCCATGCATTTGGCTCAATGTTAAGTGCAAACCAGGTCATTGTCTCTTTATGCCAACCAAAGTGCTAATGCTTCCTTCTTGTATCCTCCATTCTACCAGAGAATTCGTATTTTTCCCAAAGGTTGCTGCTTAGAGACATTTTCTTGTTTCTAACTTAGGCTCACTCCTGCCTAACAATTAACTGATTGCTCAAACTTTACTGTCTTGATTGCCTGATAAGATGTGGCATTGAATTCCTATCACTGACTGCTGGCTTTTCTTAACTCAGTGAGTGCAGGTTTCTTTAAGTCCTACTGAAAGGTTATATTGTGTTCTTTTCTTGTCTTTTGTCTTGATTGATGTTTCACAGAGTATGCTTTGTAGCAATGCCGGGCTTTGTTAAAAACAGCAAATTTCCCCTGCTCTCATCCTAATTCCCAGTGGTATTAAACACAAGTAAGCTGTGTTTTGCAAGAAGTTAGATCAGTAAGAAATACATTAAAGCTTTAAAAAGCAAACAGAAGCCTCGTTCCATGCCCAATAAGCTTAGGACGCCTCTTCCCAGTGGTGCTGTGACCCATAGATTGCAGCGAAATACAAGGTTTTGCCCAGTATCTTGTTTGCGCAGTGGACTCATGGGAAAAAGCTGTCCTCTGAGTCCTTTTAAAGGCAGGGGGAAAGCCTGGATAAGGCTGCTTCCCCTGGAGCTCAGGGCCATTTTGCCTTGAGAGCTTCGCAAAAACAAGCCAAAGTAATGTAGAACAGAAATAGACCCACCCATTCTTAGGTGTGCAGGCTGGGAGGAAACCTGCACATCTGTGAGAACAGAATGATAATAATAGATGTGCAACTTTGTTCTGATCCAGCAGTGCTCTTCTTATAACAGCTAC
This sequence comes from Podarcis liolepis, assembly GCF_965112155.1. Classification (NCBI taxonomy): domain Eukaryota; kingdom Metazoa; phylum Chordata; class Lepidosauria; order Squamata; family Lacertidae; genus Podarcis; species Podarcis liolepis. The sequence goes on along the minus strand of NC_139562.1, from coordinate 59,673,812 downwards.
AGGTTTTCTGGGTCTGTATCGGGGATGGGGAAGATATGTAGTCTAGATAATGCTGCACCTCCATCATCTTTGGCCATGTATAGGGGTGGGTGGTGGAAATTTGAGTCCATCAACATCTGGAGGTCTGCAGATTCTCCGCCCTTTGTCTATATGTAGTGTAGGAATCATGCTACCCTGTTTCTTAATTCTGAGCTTGCAAAGGCCACTGTGAATGTGCCAACAAACTGTGTATTTCCAGATACAACTCCCATCATCCCTAGCTAACAGGACCAGTGGTCAGGGATGATGGGAGTTGTGGTCCCAAAACATCTGGAGGGCAGAGTTTGCCTATGCCTGTACTTGAGGGACGATTCCAACAGATTCCACATGAAAAATGGTTATGTCCCTGGAGAGATTGCAGTACCGAATCAGTGGTGCATGAACCTTCTGGCTTGCACTCTTTATAAAGACTTGAGGAATGAGATTATCACCCCTCTTTTATTGCCCATTCCAGGTCACCCAACCACTGCCACAGTGTCCTTTCTCTTGGCAGACCAAGATGAGCAGGTGACAGCAAAGGCTGCAAGGTTTCTAGCTGGGGCAATCAGAATAAGATCCACTTTTTGACTATTGATTCAAAACCCTAAAGTGTGTTTTATATAATTTACTTTTTATTTCTATTCCTCTATTGTATTGTTGTTTTATTGCTATGGCCGATGGCTGATGCAAATAAAGATTCGTTCATTCATTCCTGGACAAAGCCTTGTTTGTTGACAACAGATTCCGTGGCACAGTTTAAGCCCTGAGCAGGAGCATTAACCCAGTAGATTTAAGGTGGGATGGACTCCTGATTATCATCACCTGAATATGCACACATAGGAAGAAAGAAGGAAGCCTTGAGACAGATTTCAGAACGGCCAAAAAAAGGAGGGAAAGAGCTTTGTGTGCCAGAAATGGCCAACAGAGAGTTAACAGAATAATAGGGGAAGGCAGGAAATGAAGCAAGGCAGAAAGGTAGAACTATGGAATAATAAAAGAAACTGACAATTGACTGAGCAGGACAGACAACTGAAAGATACTGAAATTCTTGGAAGAATGGCACAGAAAGCCACTGATGCGGGGCCTGAAGCTGAACTCAGTGAAGCAGGACTGGATAAGGCTGGAGTACAGCAGACAGAAGATAACAGAATCAGAGAAGTTAAAGAAAGGAGGAGAGGATTAATGGAATGATTGCCAAGTAGCAGTACCAAGTATCAAATCTAAGAACAGGCTCGCAGAAGACAGGATATAAAGTGCAATGGCAGAGACTAAAGCTGTGGTGGGTTATAACTAAGGTTGCACACCAGCAGCGAATGTTCCAAATTTAAAACGAGACCCTTCGCAAAATGGCATGTGCACAATCCCCAGCGAGATCAATAGGCCGTATATCGGTGCACAGAACTGTGGCCTTAGGAATTAAAGGACCAAATTTATTAAGCGAGAAATAGAGCTAGCGATAAGGACAAGAGTTCTCCACAATCAGAAGTTACGGCACGATTCCTAACCACTCGGAAACAAGCCCTATTGAATTCAATGGGGCTTACTGCTGGGTGAATGGGTTTAGGATGGCAACTTTATTTGTTGATATGAAATACCGTATTTTTTGCACCATAACACTCACTTTTTTCCTCCTAGAAAGTAAGGGGAAATGTCTGTGCGTGTTATGGAGCGAATGCCTGCGGGTGGCGGGGGGGGGGAGGATCTGCTGCAGTCGTGAGCAGAGGATCCATGGTTCCCCTTCCTTCCCTCCTCCGTGGTTACAAAGCATGGATCCACATGGATCCTCAGGATTTTTGCATTGGGCTACTCCAAACTCACTGTCAGATCACATGTCTGTGGCCACAGCATGAACCACAAAAATCATATATCCACTATTTCGTTTAGAATATTTTTTTTCTTGTTTTCCTCCTCTAAAATCTACGTGCGTGTTATGGTCAGGTGCATGTTATAGAGCGAAAAATACGGCAATTGGGGGAAAGCCCTAGTAGATCACAGAACTTTGCACAGGAATTCTGGACACACTTTGCCATGCCAATTTTAATAAAAAAAAAAACAGATTTAAATAAAAAACGGGTTTGTTTATTTATTTATTTATTTATTTATTTAAAAAATCATTGATTTTTATCCACCCTGCTCAAATGTCACCGTCACCAATGTGGACAATGGGGAGTGAGGTGGGCCATTGGTGAAACTCAGTAGAAGGCATCTTTATATGTTCTTATTCATGGGTAGGCAAACTAAGGCCCGGGGGCCAAATCCGGCTCAATCGCCTTCTAAATCCAGCCCGTGGATGGTCCGGGAATCAGCATGTTTGTATATGAGTAGAATGTGTCCTTTTATTTAAAATTTATCTCTGGGTTGTTTGTGGTGCCTGCGTGGTGTCTTTACATGAGTAGAATGTGTGCTTTTATTTAAAATGCATCTCTGGGTTATTTGTGGGGCATAGGAATTCGTTCTTTGCCTCAAAAAAATATAGTCCGGCCCCCCACCAGGTCTGAGGGACAGTGGACCAGCCCCCTGCTGAAAAAGTTTGCTGACCCCTGTCTCTTATTCCTCTATGGAGGGGCTTTTCTGAATGGGTGTTAGGTACAGAAGAAGTATTATCTCTGTAAGTGTGTGATTGAGAAGATAGTACAGTATTAAGCGATCATAAAAGGAAAGTTGATGGTGATGATCATTCTGCGTGCAAGCTTTGTACCTATTGTTAATGAATGGATAACATATTTCCAACTTTTGCGGAGGAAAGTTTAAAGGGGGGGAACCATGCAGTGCCACCCCAACCCCACACAAACAGAACTTAGAAGAATTTCCAGAATATACAAAAATCCTTTCAGAAACGGACATGCTTTTACATTCTCCTGCAGTGGTTTTCTTTTGAATGCACTCCCAGCTCAGCAAAATCAATACGTTCTCTTATCCTGGCAAGCAAGAGAAAGCAAGTTTCCCCTTCTCACAGTGTGTTTAAATATTGGAACATATTCTGAAAAACCTGTACTGTCGGAGAATGAGTTGATGTGGCATCAACAGAAAGCTTGTGTCCTTTCACTCACAAGCCGTTTTGTCCTCTTTTCTCCCCCCCCCCAAGTCCAATATTGTCTCCGATGGCAATTCTCCAGAAGAGAGCAAGATTTGCTAACAACGAAAAAAACAACCCTGTAACATGAGAAATCTTTAGCTGTTGCTTGTAGAGTTGCGCCGTGATTCAGATGCGCCGTATATTATCCATTGATTATGGAGTGAAAAAGTCATGGGTAAAGGAATGCTTCTTTACATGAAATCGCACATTGGTCCCATATAAAAGGAATTAAAGGAGGGATGACTAATGAGGCAGCATAAACATTAGGAACCCTTGTAAAATGGGAATGAAAGTGTTGATGGGTTGTGCTGTTTGCTGATAATTCAAGAAGTTGTACCCAGGGCCAGATTTAGGTTTGATGAGGCCCTAAGCTACTGAAGGTAATGGGGCCCTTTATATGTCCAGCTGTCCTTTGTCAACAACAAATTGCCGCTTTTTTGTGTTGATTATATGCTATACGGTAATTTATGGACCTAATAGATATCTAAAGCCATTTGCACATAACAAAATATGTATTTCCCCCCCAAAGTAACTGTTGAACTGAAATCCAGAATGTATACACCACTGTATATAGAAATGAGCAAACCAGTGATATTTTAGGGAGCAGGCTAGCAGACGGGGCCCGTTACTTAAATCATAGGAGCCTACACAACACACAACACTGTTGCTGTGTGCAGGTTTTAGTTTATTTGTTTTTTATCTTATAGTTTGGAAATGTACATCCAGTTTTTTTCCTTTAAATTTTTTTGGGGCCCCCAAGAGAGTGGGGCCCTAAGCTATAGCTTGTTTAGCTTATACGTAAATCTGGCACTGGTTGTACTGTGAATCCACATATATATTGATGAATAATGAGGAGACTGATTTCATTACAGCTAGCATGGGCCTGCCTTTAACAGTGATTCAAAGTGACAAGAGGGACCAGCAAGAAAACGAGTGCTGCTGTTCAGGATTCAAGGCAGTCCACTCCTTTGCCTCTCCCACTGGTTTTCCATTTTCCTGCAACGATTGGTCTGCATCCTGTGCGCAATGAGCATATTCATACCTCCTTGGGCTTCTCACCTTAAGTCTCTGCTTCCTCCAAAAAGATTTTCTATACTTCATTTCCTCAGCCTGGTGATACATCTCTGTCTGATGTATATAAATGGTACTGTCTTGGAGACATGAGGAGCAGGCCACTGGCAACCTCTTGCTCTCCCTTCTCGTTGAGGGCGCTGTGCTTGTTATCAGTCTGCTACTGGGCCTGGTTCCTTACTGTATGCTCTGTCAGGTGTTCAGCCTACACTCGAGTAGGACCCTGGCAAAGACACATGCCCGACTGGCATGTTCTCTCCCTCCTGGTCGTTCGTTCAGGAGCTTCATAAGCTTTCTTCAGCCCGAACATCACAGCTACAGATGCCAACAGACATCGGCACACTAAGGAATCCCCAAAGTCTTCGCAGCTTGTGTAACAGACCTTAGCAACCCAGCATTTTGGCTAATCTACTTTATTTACATATAAACACACACGGAGCACTGCAACATGGCTCCCTCTCTCTCTAGCATCAGACAGCAAAGAGAGAAAGAACAAAGGACAATAGTCCCACTTCACGGAACACAGTAACACAAAGCATCTTGTCTCCATCACTTCCCGTCAAAACATATATGTGATAAACAACTATTCTATGACTGCAATCATGGATCAGGAATTCTAACATGCTCAGACCTCACCTGGAGTACTGTGTCCAGTTCTGGGCACCACAGTTCAAGAAGGACACTGACAAACTGGAACGTGTCCAGAGGAGGGCAACCAAAATGGTCAAAGGCCTGGAAACGATGCCTTATGAGGAACGGCTGGGGGAGCTGGGGATGATAAGCCTGGAGAAGAGGAGGTTAAGGGGTGATATGATAGCCATGTTCAAATATATAAAAGGATGTCACATAGAGGAGGGAGAAATGTTGTTTTCTGCTGTTCCAGAGAAGCGGACACGGAGCAATGGATCCAAACTACAAGAAAGAAGATTCCACCTAAACATTAGGAAGAACTTCCTGACAGTAAGAGCTGTTCGACAGTGGAATTTGCTGCCAAGGAGTGTGGTGGAGTCTCCTACTTTGGAGGTCTTTAAGCAGAGGCTTGACAACCATATGTCAGGAGTGCTCTGATGGTGTTTCCTGCTTGGCAGGGGGTTAGACTCGATGGCCCTTGTGGTCTCTTCCAACTCTATGATTCTATGATTCTAACCTTAATAGCTGCGGTCTTCTAATATGGCACTTTTGGTGTTCCCACATGCCCCTGGTGTTTGGCTGGCCTTTGCTAGGAGTCCCTGTGGAACTCCTTGCCGAAGCAAGTTGGTCATTAGCCATCCCATTGAGGTATCTTAAAAAAAATTATATTATTTTAAAAAACCCACACAAGCCTGAGATTCTTTGCCAACCAGCTTTCACTAATTTGTTTGACATTCTTATTTCCTTTTTCCTTTTTCCTTTCTCCTTCTGTGATGGGACTCCTATTTGGGGATTTCCCTGGCTTTTTTTCTGGCCCACGTAGGACCAGTCTGGATAGTTGGCCTTGGTGAAGACTGGACGTTTTCATCCCCAAATAAGTTTTTGATTTGAGTTTCTACTGAAATGAGGGTGCATTTTAATGTTGTATTTTCATCTTGTTTTTAAGTTGTATTTCAATCAATTATTTTTACACCTGGTGTTAGCCGTCTTGGCTGGGGAGGGCGAGGATTTAAATAAAATTATTTGTTGTTGTTGTTGTTGTTTTTAGTGTAGGGGTTTTTTGGGGGGATGCATTTCTTTAAAATCATTTTATTTATTTATTTTTAAAAAATGAAAATTTAAAAATCTAAAATTCGGCTTTGTAATTCGGAATTTATGTGATGTGCTGTGATTTGATTTGATTGGTCGGTCGGTTAATAAAAATCATTTTATTAATTGAATTTACACCCTACCCCCAGGGCAGGAAACACATCCACATTTTATTTTTATTTTATTTCTTTTAAGCATTCTAAAACAGCTAATCATACCTTGCAATATTTTATATGGAAGTTTGGCCTAGAAATATGCAGATGAAAGAAACAAACTAACAGCCTGAACACTGGAAATAGAGGGAACGAGCTGTGCCTGTGACAAAGGGTTGCAGTGTTCAAGATACTCTCCCTTTCGTTCTGTTCCATGTCCCACCCACTTTTCTGTCTTATTCCCCAGCTGTCAGTCAGTCCATGGTCCCTGAGCATGCTAAGTCTTCATTTGGTTGTTTGTGGTTCTTTCCCCTTCCGGCTCCCCCCATTTTCTAAAATTTATTTATAGAAAATTACTTCTGCAAATCTTGGGGCTCCCCCAAGCTTGTGAGAGTGCTGCCAGTTTGACTATGTAAACAATGACATATGTTGATCATCAGCAACAGAAGAAATGGTGTTGATAGCAACGTTGCAGGGCTTCAAGTATTTATCCAATCGGTCTTGCCGCACCGGGGAGAGAGTAGCAATACCCTGGCATGACATTTTAAACACACCCTTTCTGCTGTTCGGTGGAAAACATGAGATGTTATCAATCACACGTTCTTTACATTGTGAGTGAATAATCAGAATCAGCGCCATTTCTCGTACTTGCAGACGGAGGACTGAAGCTTTATTCTCATTCTTTAACAATCACCCTTTGCCCGAATGGCGTCTCCCCGTTCATTCCTTTGAAAGCCACTGAAGCAACGCTGCCCGTAATGAACTCATTTATGGAGCTGGTGTGGGCATCCTATTATGAAATATAGTTCATAGAAATTATATCGTAATTCGGCATGAAGCATTACTCCATTAAAATTAGAGCAAGGACAACTCTGTCCTCCTAGGCAAATAATTCTGAAGATCCACAGGGCTCGGAGACAATCTTCATCCACTCATTTCAACTCCTTCTGTTGACTCATAACAAAATTGGGAGGGGGTGTCATGGCTGGCTTCTGCATGAATTGTGGGACACAGTAGGGTAGGGGGGGTGCTGATCATTGATGCTCAGGCTGACTGACATGAGGCAGGACCAATGAAGGCATAAAAGTCCAGTGACCATTGCACTTGGGGTCCCTTTCAACTCTATAAGTCCGCTCCACTTCTCTGTCGGGAGGAGTGGAGCGCATGGCCACCCACTCTCCTCCGGGGGTGGGGGACAAAGTCCCGTGTTGCCTGGGGGATTCCAGCCACGTTATCATCCAGCCGGCCAATCCGGCAGCTGGTGGGGGCGTGGTCGGGACCATTTAAACTCAGGCGTGAGCCGGAGGGCTTCCTCTTCCTCTCTATTTTACAGGTTTTTCTTCTTTGGCCTTGCTATGGACCTTGGTTGGTCACTGTTGAGAGGCCTGGTAGCAATTTTTCCACTTGGCAAATTGGCATGGGCCATTTGGTTTTTGCCTACCTCGTAGGCAACTTTGTAAAGTTTTGCAGTTCGGCGTTGTTTGACCTTATGATGGGGGAGGGGAGGTGTGGCCATCAACTGTCCCTCCAAGCTTAAGGGTATTCTGTTAAAGAAATCCGGAGGTGTAGATATTGTCTGAAGCCCGGGGCGGGGCTAGGGCCATGACACAACCCCGTCAGGAACATCTGGGAGAGCTTGGTTTGCATCGATGGGGCTCCCCCTTTCGGTGGTTTACCCTTACTGGACTCTCTGTGCAAGGGCCAGGAGTCAGATATAGTCGGGTCCATTCAATGCCTAAGCCAATACCGCTCACAGTCTGTAATCAATACAGTTGTGGCCAAAATTTGCCCAATAACATTAACCTAACATCTGTGTCCTGGTGTGTTTTATTCTTTACAAGGGGGTGGTTGCGGGGTCTAAACATGCAATTCTATGATTCTATGGCCAACCTTTGTTGACCCCTTTGGATGTATTTTGGGACCCCACCTGCCTCAAGTGTGCTTTCAGTCACTATGGGGCTGATTAGGATTAGTACTAGTGCCTGTGAGTTAGATTGGTTTTTTGCCTACTCCATGCAGTCCTATTTCATACAACACTCAATATAGTTCCTTCACACAACATACAAGGTGTGACCGAAAAGTATGATGAATCACCCCTGTATGCGATAATGGGAACTGCCAGATTCACAGAGACACATGGGAGGCATTTGTCTGTATCTCAGCTAACATATGCACACGTGTCTCTTTGTTGACAGCCCTACGTTCATGGGGTAGCATTTAGTAGCTGCTAATAGTGCAGTGTGTTGTGGTTGAAAGCAGAGAGTCAATATGAAATTCTGTTTCAAATTGGGTAAATCAGCATTGGAAACCCACGAAACGCTCACAATTGTGTACGGAGATGAAGCTGTAACTCGAAAGACAGTGCATGAGTAGTTTAAGCGTTTCCGCGAAGGGCGGCAAACCATCAAAGATAACCTTTGGTCTGGAAACCGTCAACTCGCGGAACGGCGGCAAATGTTGACAGAGTTCGTGAGTTATTGATGCAGGATCGGCATTTGTCCATCCGAATGATGGAGGAAGAATTTCATATTCCACATGAAATCGTTACTGAGGTTACTGAGTTGTCCCACCCTCCATATTCTCCCGATCTGGCCCCACCAGATTTTTTTCTTTTTCCAAAACTGAAATCAGCACTGAAAGGGCACACATTTTCCAACATTTCACACGTCAAAGCTGCTGTGACAAGGGAACTGAAAGCAGTACGAAAAGAGGACTTCACCAGAGGTTTCCAACAATTCTATGAACATTGATAACGGTGCATTGTATCAGAGGGGGCCTCCTTTGAAGGCCTGTAAGGTTGTATGTTTGAATATTTATCACTGTCCAATTTCTGTGACCATTCACCAAACATTCTGGTCATACCTTGTATTTCACTCCTGTTACTATCTGTTGTCTCCTATATGGAGCTCCAAATTCAATGTAGGAATTAACAGCTATTGTATTAATAAGCAAGCACACATATATCTACATCCATCGACAGAATGTAAGCTTCTCACATGAATAAAGCTAACAGATAGTCTTGCTCATGAGATTCTATCCCATCTTAGCGAGAAAGTAACACAGATCATCATCGGGAACAACTTATCCAAACACCTGATTCAGGTGTACAGTGGTACCTCTGGTTAAGTACTTAATTTGTTCTGGAGGTCTGTTCTTAACCTGAAACTGTTCTTAACCTGAAGCACCACTTTAGCTAATGGGGCCTCCTGCTAACGCTGTGCCGCCGCTGCACAATTTCTGTTCTCATCCTGAAGCAGAGTTCTTAACCCGAGGTAATATTTCTGGGTTAGTGGGGTCTGTAACCTGAAGCGTATGTAACCCGAGGTACCACTGTACTCAGAAAAGCGGGAGAAATGAGAATTGATCTGACAGGTTCACCAGCACAATGATCAGTTCTGGGACAAGGGTAGAGGACAATGCCAAAAGTGGACAGGGAATTTTGTTCTGGGATTTATTTTTTTGTGGGAATGGAAGGTGCTTAGTAAACTTGCATAGGTATGAGGGGGCCAAAGGACTGTTAAGCCAGCTTCTTCCTTATGTTTTTCAGCCCAGTATTCCTGAAGGAGCGTCTCCACCCCCATTGTTCAGCCCAGACACTGAGGTCCAACACCAAGGGCCTTCCCTAACTGCAAGAAGTGAGGTTACAGGGAACCAGGCAGAGGGCCTTCTCGGTAGTGGCACCCATCCTGTGGAACACCCTCTCATTGGATGTCAAGGAAATAAACAACTATTTGATTTTTAGAAGACATCTGAAGACAGCCTTGTTTAGGGAAGTTTTTAATCTTTGATGTTTTATCGTGTTTTTAATATTCTGTTGGGAGCCACCCAGAGTGGCTAGGGAAACCCAGCCAGATGGGTGGGGTATAAAAAATAAATGTATTATTATTATTCATGTAAAATCAGCATATGAAAAAGAGGTACTGACTATAATACTGTGCTTCTATGGCGTATATGGACGCGGGTGGCGCTGTGGGTAAAACCACAGTGTCTAGGACTTGCCGATCGTATGGTCGGCGGTTCGAATCCCCATGGCGGGGTGAGCTCCCGTCTTTCGGTCCCAGCTCCTGCCCACCTAGCAGTTCCAAAGCACCCTTAAAAGTGCAAGTAGATAAATAGGTACCGCTTTATAGCGGGAAGGTAAACGGCGTTCCATGTGCTGCGCTGGTGCAGGCTCGCCAGAGCAGCGATGTCACACTGGCCACGTGACCCGGAAGTGTCTGCGGACGGCGCCGGCTTCTGGCCTCTAGAGTGAGATGAGTGCACAACCCTAGAGTGTGTCAAGACTGGCCCGTACGGGCGGGGGTACTTTACCTTTACCTATGGCGTATGCCCAGTGCTAGAGGCTGGAAGTGGGAAGATGCCTCTAGCAGGGCTGTTATATATTTTTGTGTTTTTATTCTTCTAGTCCTGTGTGGCTGTTCTTAACATGGAGTGACCCAGGAGAGGAGACCAGTGATTTATAGGGTATCACACCACCCATAAGGCAGGAGCCAGGGGAGGAGAGAGAGTCCGGACAGTCCAAGGCTGAGGAAGGTGCAGAGGATATAGCAGAGGAAGAATGGACGAATCCTCGCCACTGTCTGCTAGAACCAGGAGGGGCTTGAAAAGGGAAGACCAGCAATGACTTCCATGTAGGAGAAGTCTCAGGTTGCAGGGACACAATTTGTCAGAGGATGGTATACAAGCCAGAGGAGGGTAGGGGCCCTACTCTTGGTGCAACTGCTCCATAGACCCCAGACCTAGAGGCCAGAAGAATGTGAGTGTGTGTATGTGGAGCACCATAGAAGCCAATAAAGAGTTAGCTATCAGACTTGTGTCTCCCTTATATGGGGCTGGTCATGGCATAAGATCATCTCTAGGCCTCAAAATTGGGTGCACGCTCTGAACTAAGGGGGTATGAACCCTTCAGGTGTGCCTGCCTTGAATTGATTGTACCCACGTTTGATATCTGTAAGGACTCAGCTGTTCATCGCTGACAATCAGCTCCGCTTTAGTCTATAAGCTAGTCTTGTTGATTCAAATGCAAACCTTCCCATTAATTTCACTGATAAAAGATCAGAGTTTATAGATCTTGACTCTGAAACTTTGAAAAGCATTTTGAGATAGATGAACCACTTAATAGAGCAGCTTAAGTATATGGACCCTGATGTAATGACATTACGATGTTTTCACACATTGCCTTGAGAAAAGAACAAAAAGGATTACCGCCTATGATAATGGGATGGTTGATGTAATGTGATTATATTCTCCTTGCCCTCCCATTCAAACACATTGCTTGGAGTTGCTTGACGGTTCCAGTTTCAATTTGGAAATTACAATTGGAGTAAATCCCTGCAGCAGCTGTAGGATCAGGGTGTCAGTGTACAAGTAATGTTATAAAGTATTTCTCTTTGTGCAATGAGATAAATTATAAAGAGTCATTGGCTTTGGTTAAAATACCCATCCATATGGTTGCCAGGCTGCAATCCAGAAAGGGTTTTAAAGACCAGCTTCATGGTTGGTGGAGAATTGCTTACAGCACGCAGCCCAACAAAGCAGCAATTAAAGGGAAGCAGTATTATTATTATTTATTAAATTTATATTCCACCCTTTGTCTGACATTCACATAATCATGATTATAGTAATCCATTTCTGGGCCACTCAGGAGTGCACTAAGTGGCTTGCAGTCAAGACAATGCAAGCATAATGCAATTTATCAAATAAAACAAATAAAATTACATTACCTCCATAAAAAAGAACAACCAGAGACTATAAATCAAACCTAAAATCATTTTAAAAACAACAACCAGAGTTTCCTATATGGACATTATACAGTCTCTAGGCTTATCTGTAGTAGAAGCGGAAAAGTCATCTACTAAATATTCAATAATCTGCACAAGGCAAATTGATTTCTCATAGTTCTTAAAGTTACTGTGTGATGGTACATTGGAGTTTACTATGAGATAGAGACAGAGCACCTTGCACTCAGCTCTCATCTGTGGCTCCCAGAAGCTGTCAGCATATGACAGAGGCCATACCCTGTGAATGACTTCAGCTTGACAGCTAAACCAGGTGAGAGTGGATGATGGGTTTCAAACCCTTAGTGAGTTAGGGACTTCCCCTTCAGTGGATTGAGCAAATGAGACCATTAGTTGGACCAACAGTCAAGAGGGCAGTTTCTGCAAGTGCTGTGGAAGGAAATGAGGGGCAAATGCGGCACATCAACCTGAGAAGGTAACCCATCTAGGAGAAGGAACGTTCTAATCCAGGCATAGGCAAACTTGGCCCTCCAGATGTTTTGAGACTACAATTCCCATCATCCCTGACCACTGGTCCTGTTAGCTGGAGATGATGGGAGTTGTAGTCTCAAAACATCTGGAGGGCCAAGTTTGCCTATGCCTGTTCTAATCCTAAGCCTCTGCTGCCTTGTGAGATATATTTGGAAGAAGAAAAGGCTGAGGAATAAACCCTACACAAATTCAAAATGGAGTCCAGAAGAAGAAGAAGAAGAAGAAGAAGAAGAAGAAGAAGAAGAAGAAGAAGAATTCTTTATACCCCGCCCATCTGGCTGGGCTTCCCCAGCCACTCTGGGCAGCTTCCAACAAAATATGAAAATGCAGTAATGCATCAAACATTAAAAGCTTCCCTAAACAGGGCTTCCTTCAGATGTCTTCTAAATGTCTGGTAGTTGTTGTTCTCTTTGACATCTGGTGGGAGGATGTTCCACAGGGCGGGTGCCACTACTAAGAAGGCCCTCTGCTCAGTTCCCTGTAACTTGGCTTCTCACAGCGAGGGAACCGCCAGAAGGCCCTCGGCGCTGGAGCTCAGTGTCCGGGTAGAACGATGGGGTTGGACGGCACCTTATGTGCCTCATTCTGGCAATTCCTGCAGCCAAGCAGGTGTCAGATGCATTGCTCTGCTTTCCTTTGGACGATATCGGCAAGGCTGAGAGGGGAGATCTTGTCATCTGAGCAGCCCAGGACCTCTGCTTGTCCCACGAGGAAGTCACTTCAGTGCTGCAAACACAGCAGTTTGACTTCAGCCACGGAGGTGCACTCCATTGTCTCTTAAGACAGACAGACGCCAACAACTGTATTTGGTATCTGGCTCTTTCTTAACCTTGCACTTTGAGACGCTGGGGGCAATCAAAGCTATCCTCTCTTTGCCACCACCCATGGATATCATCTAGACTTCTCATATGATGAGCTGCCCCCAGCACTTTGGATATTTCTATTAAACAAGCAATTTGGATTTAACATATTTAAGTGTCAAGATGGGAAGAAGATGCCATAAAACAATCTGATCTAATTCAAGTTATGCTGATCATTCTTTTTTTAAAAAAAAGAAAGAAAGAAAATACCACAGTTGAGAACGGATTCAGAAGCACGGTTAGTCAATCAAAGCTCTAGAAGGGAAGGATCATTGAAAGCAATGTGTGGCATGATAAATCACAGGGCCTGAGTTTATAGACTGCACGGGGAAGCTTTTATGGTTGATCTGATTAGAGAGGCTAGAAGCGATTACATTTGCACAAACATAGCAGTTTTCTAAACTTGAAGGCTCATATAGTGCTGAACAGCAAATATAGTTCAAATTCATATTAAAATCTGGGGACTTTGTGAATGCCAGAGAAGGGACGAGGTGTTAGTTCAATGAAACCTGTGATGGCTAACATGCCCTAGGTGGACAGTCAGGTCATTTTTAAACAACCCCTATCATCAAAGGGCAGGGTTATTTATATTTAAGTTCAGCCTCCCACCACTACTTGAAAAAGGGATCTTTCAGAAGAAGTGGATGTTGCTCTAATACAGGCATCCCCAACCTTTGGCCCTCCAGATGTTTTGGACTACAATTCCCATCATCCCTGACCACTGGCCCTGTTAGCTAGGGATCATGGGAGTTGTAGGCCAAAACATCTGGAGGGCTGCAGGTTGAGGATGCCTGGATAGAAGCAAAGCTTCCAATGTCCTTTAAAAATGTGTTGGGGAGAGGGCATAGCCAGGAGGTGCAGGGGGGCAGTTGCTCCCCCAAATCAAGTAAATAAATAAAGATAGTGTGGGTAAAGGGTGGTATAAAAATTATAGTAGTAGTAGTAGTAGTAGTTGCATGTCAAGGCCTGAGCCCCCCCCATTTGTTAAATAATAATAATAATAATAATAATAATAATAATAATAATAATAATAATAATTTATTATTTATGCCCTGCCCATCTGGCTGGGTTTCCCCAGAAGGCCCTCTGCCTGGTTCCCTGTAACCTGGCTTCTCGTAGCAAGGGAACCGCCAGAAGGCCCTCGGAGCTGGACCTCAGTGTCCAGGCAGAACGATGGGGGTGGAGACGCTCCTTCAGGTATACAGGACCGAGGCCATTTAGGGCTTTAAAGGTCGGCACCAACACTTTGAATTGTGCTCAGAAACATACTGGGAGCCAGTGTAGGTCTTTCAAGACCGGTGTTATGTGGTCCCGGCGGGTGCTCCCAGTCACCAGTCTAGCTGCCGCATTCTGGATTAGTTGAATAATTAGTTGGATAATAAAACACACAGACACCAGTATTTCAGGTTAATGGGATAATTAAGGCCACACCTTTATTGGTTACAGAATGTGAGGGGTATTGGCTTAGGCACTGGAATTGAACCGACTATATCTGACTCCTGACTGCCACGCAGGAAGTCCAGTAAGGGTTAACCACCAGTAGGGGGAGCCCTGTTGATCTACATCAACTGAGAGCTCCCCCAGGGTCTCCGATGGGGTTGTGGCATGGCCCTAGCCTAATAATAATAATAATAATAATAATAATAATAATAATAATAATAAAGCCCAGCCTGTTCTCATAGTGGCCAACCAGATACCTGTGAGAAACCTGCAAACAACATCCATGGGCACAAACGGATTTATTTTTGGAGCTCATTTTGGTCCATTTCCTCCCATTAACTCTGATTTACAGCACAATCCTAACCTGATTTGAAGAGCAATCCTGGCCATGTCTTGCTCAAGTGTAATTCTTCTTGAATTCAGTGGGGCTCACTCTTAGTGTAAAGGTAAGAGGAATTCATCCCTATTTCCGGAAAATAGAGAGATCTCCTCAAAATTATCCTGTTTGGCTTCCAATGGTGAATATTCTGTGGATCTTTTCTGGCTGTATGAATATTCTGGGGATATTTTATACTCAGCACCAACATTTGACATCCAAAATTTTGCAGTCAGCATTTGACAGGATCTGACAGCTGCTGGCAGGGAGCAGATTCCAAGGCTTGACAGTCTCAGAGATGTGTAGCAGTCAACATTTGACACTGCCTGACAGCTGGCATTCAGTAGCAGTCAAAATTTGACCATCCTGGTGTTGAATTGCAATGCAATTGAATAAATCCTACATTAAGGCCATTAATTCATGTAACCAATCAAACAAGGCGATTCAAAAAAATATTGATATCAAATTTCAGTTTGAAGATTTGGATTTTGAATTTGGAGGTTCAATTCTGACATCAAAATATCATTTGTGACCTTTTGAAAATGAGTCCATCTTTTTAGATTTTGGCAATAAATAATTTAGTATTTGATGTTCCTGCTAATCCATTTTCCTTCTGAACTGCTAGGCCTTCAGACCTGATGAAGGCTGGCTTCGCCTTTAGCATTTTTTATCTTCTAAGGGTTTTTAAAAAATTAATTCTCAAAGAAAAATAAATAGTACTAATCCTTGCATTTTTATAGAGCTGAATCACTTAAAGGAGGGGCAGGAAAACTAGCAAAATTGACTGGAAAAATTAGAGGAATGTCAAACCAGAAGGTATATAGGGAATGGAAAATATTTAAAGAATACATAAAAATGTACTGTACAAACAATAAGATACTTGTAGAAATAGAGTGATACAGGTAACCAAGAATTACATAAAATATAATAGTGGATTATATATCTACATACAAAACAAAATAATATGAATCTGTGCAAGGAATACAGATAATATAAGTAGTATAATGAGAATTATTGGAAGTTATGTATTTTAATCTGTCATGTAAGTGTAATATATTGTATTTGTTTATGTTTGTTTTTTTATCTTTTCTTATTTCACTGTTTCTATTCACTTGTATCATTTTCAGTTTTATATGTTATGTAATTCATGTATATTTGTCTATGTGGAAGTTAATAAAGATTTTCTGTTTTTTTAAAAAAGGAGGGGCAGGAAAAAGGAGAAGAAACAAAAAAATTTAAAACTGCCTCTGGATGGAAGATCAGCAAAGCTACACATGATATTATCAGATTACACCTCACATTGTGTAAGGGCATATAGACTCTCCTACTTTCATGTCCCAGTACATTTCAAATGATACTCCATTTTTCAAAGAATTTATTATCTCCTTGTCTACCTTCTCTGTTACCCTTTATTTTAGTTTATTGTTATTATTATCATGCATTCAATATGCCAGACTCATAATAACCATTCCAATTTCCAGGGGTGTTTACAGTTATAGTTGATGGATATTCTTGCCGTGGTAAGGAAATGAATAATCATTCCTGGTCTTCTGATGTCGCTATTCATTTCACAGCACCAAATAACACAATGAGAAGGACCAATGGTAATATAATCTGTTAGATTGCCTCTATATGCTTGAAGGCTGAATCCCAGAATTTTTAGGTCTTTAGACATATGTAATAGACGTGCCTTGCTCATGTCTCCAAGTTGATCCACATTTCTGAAACATCTACAGTAATTCATTGCAAATGAAAAAGCCAATTTAGCCAAAACCAAGCTACATGAACCAGAAGGAGAGCCCATTCTTAGTTTCTAATATGATTAGTGTGGTCATGTGTCCTACTTTGCAGAGAGCAGCCATCTATTTTGAAAGTGTCAACTATTTTAGGATCAAGGCTGTTTAAAAATAATGAACAATATACAGAGACAGATAGGTAGCCGTGTTGGTCTGCCATAGTCAAAATAAAAAAATTCCTTCCAGCAGCACCTTAAAGACCAACTAAGTTAGTTCTTGGTATGAGCTTTTGTGTATATTGGACAAACAGGCCAAACCTTACGCCAAAGAATAAACGGACATAAATCTGACATCAAGAATCACAAAACAGAGAAACCAGTAGGAGAACACTTCAATCTCCCAGGACATTCTATACAAGATCTCAAAGTAGCTGTTTTACTACAAAGGAATTTCAGAAATAGACTGGAAAGAGAAGCTGCTGAATTGCAACTCATTACCAAACTTAAAACCATGGAGAGACCTGGTTTGAACAAAGACATTGGATTCTTATCTCATTATACATGACTAAGCCATTTCTCACCTTCTCACCCCTTGCCTTTTCCTGTAAGACCTATTACAGTCGTTAAGAGTCATCAACAGGCTCATCTCAGCTACCTGCCAATCTCCCATTCCCACCACCCTTCTGAGTAATACCCCTCCCCACCTTCTCACTATATAGAAGGGTCTGGCAACTTCTGTTTCAGTGTATCTGAAGAAGTGTGCATGCACACGAAAGCTCATACCAAGAACTAACTTAGTTGGTCTTTAAGGTGCTACTGGAAGGAATTTTTTTATTTTGAATATACAGAGAGAAAGAGAACAGGGGTTTTAAAGCTGGCCACCCACAGTAATTGGGTTGCCATATTTCAAGCAGTGAAAGTTGAGCAAAATTGTGGGAAAATGATTGCTTGTACATAAGAGCATGAGCAGAGTTCTACACAAAATCTCAAAATTGAGCTATTTTTAATGAAACTCACCAAAATCAACACTTCTGACAAGGGCTGCCATATGTGGGGATTTCCCTGGACGTTTCAGCAATTTTTGCCCAGACACTGCTTCAAAGGGCTGAATACCGGCTATGTTCAGGAAATTCTGAACACATGGCAACCCCACACAGTAAGCCAAACCTAGTCAGTAGTCTAAGCAGGTGCACAAATCGCCTGCCATCTCTCCCATAATGGTGAGTTGTATTGTATTCCTATTTAAACGACAGCAATTGTTTCTAAATGTGCATCTATACATACAAATTACAGTGTTCCTGTTTTCCAGGGATAGCCTCAGATTTACAGAAGCCATTCAGGTTTCTGATTTGATCCCAGAATGCCCACTTTTCCTTCGGATGTCTCTATTTTTATCAGAGAAATGTTGGAAGGTATGGTACTATGCAATTCCCAAGCAAAGGAGGTACAACCTTTTGAAGACATCTGAAAGCAGCCCTGTATAGGGATATAGATAGATGATTGATTGATTGATGGATGGATGGATGGATGGATGGATGGATGGATGGATTGATAGATAGATGGTAGGTAGGTAGATAGATAGATAGATAGATAGATAGATAGATAGATATAAAATCGTAAGGTTTTATTATGTTTTTCTATATGTTGAAAGCTGCCCAGAGTGATCTGGGAGTACTGTGTCCAGTTCTGGGCACCACAGTTCAAGAAGGACACTGACAAACTGGAACGTGTCCAGAGGAGGGCAACCAAAATGGTCAAAGGCCTGGAAACGATGCCTTATGAGGAACGGCTAAGGGAGCTGGGGATGCTAAGCCTGGAGAAGAGGAGGTTAAGGGGTGATATGATAGCCATGTTCAAATATATAAAAGGATGTCACATAGAGGAGGGAGAAAGGTTGTTTTCTGCTGCTCCAGAGAAGCGGACACGGAGCAATGGATCCAAACTACAAGAAAGAAGATTCCACCTAAACATTAGGAAGAACTTCCTGACAGTAAGAGCTGTTCGACAGTGGAATTTGCTGCCAAGGAGTGTGGTGGAGTCTCCTTCTTCGGAGGTCTTTAAGCAGAGGCTTGACAACCATATGTCAGGAGTGCTCTGATGGTGTTTCCTGCTTGGCAGGGGGTTGGACTCGATGGCCCTTGTGGTCTCTTCCAACTCTATGATTCTATGATTCTATGATCTGGGGGAACCCAGTCAGATGAGTGGGGTATTATTATTATTATTATTATTATTATTATTATTATTATTATTATATTTTTATTATGATTATAATAGAACTTCCAAAGTTTCATTGGAGAAATGTTTGAGGGCATGAAATTATGAAATGTGAATGTTGTAGAAATTTGTCTCCTCTTTTTCCCCAATGCATAACTGGCCCCTCTATATGTTATACACACTTTATACGGGGCTGTTATCATCTCAGTTTCTTTTAGGGAGCTGCTTGTGTGAGACATCCTCTGTGTAAAAAAACATAAAAATAATCACCATGGGCGATGCCAGGTTTAAAGCTTATTTTGATGCAGTACATTTTCTATATACCGTATTGGCCTGAATACAAGCCGCACCCAAATATAAGCAGCACCTTTTAAAAAAATTTGGGGGGGGGGGTTAGAAAAAAAGACAATACCCGAATATAAGCCACTCCCTTTAAATTCCGCAGGCACTCACACCTGTTCTGTTTTACCATATGTCTGTTTCAGCAGTGATATCATAAAAGCCCATTTTTGTAAGGTCGTGAATTTAAGCCGCACTTTAACTTTTCACAGTCAGAATTTGGAGGGGGGAAAGTGAGGCTTATATTCAAGCCAATATGGTATATTTTAACATGGATAGAAGAACCATTACCAGTTCAAGAGGGGGAAAGAAGAGCTACATCCATTGGCAACATGTCCAGTCTGCCATTACTTGCATCCCTATCCACGTTGGGGAATAAATATCTGCAGTCGGAAGGCTACTCTGTTCAGGAAATCTTTGCGTGCCACCCCCTTGTTGATGAATAAGACACAAGGACACAGATATTAGGTAGATGTATATGGTCTGAAGTTCAACATCAAAAAAACGAAGATCATGGCTGCTGGGCCCATAACCTCCTGGCAAATAGAAGGGGAAGAAATGGAGGCAGTGAGAGATTTTACTTTCTTGGGTTCCATGATCACTGCAGATGGTGAAGCCAGTCACGAAATTAAAAGACAACTGCTCCTTGGGAGAAAGGCGATGGCAAACCTAGACAGCATCTTAAAAAGCAGAGACATCACCATGCCAACAAAGGTCCATATAGTTAAAGCCATGGTTTTACCAGTAGTGATGTATGGAAGTGAGAGCTGGACCATAAAGGCTGATCACTGAAGAATTGATGCTTTTGAATTACGGTGCTGGAGGAGGCTCTTGAGAGTCCCATGGACGGCAAGAAGATCAAACCTATCCATTCTGAAGGAAATCAGCCCTGAATGCTCACTGGAAGGACAGATTGTGAAGCTGAAGCTCTAATACTTTGGCCACCTCATGAGAAGAGAAGACTCCCTGGAAAAGACCCTGATGTGGGGAAAGATGGAGGGCACAAGGAGAAGGGGACGACAGAAGACGAGATGGTTGGACAGTGTTCTCAAAGCTACCAGCATGAGTTTGACCAAATTGCGGGAGGCAGTGGAAGACAGGAGTGTCTGGCGTGCTCTGGTCCAGGGGGTCACAAAGAGTCGGACACGACTAAACGACTAAACAAAAACAACAACATTTCTGACTCCTGCCCATCACACAGGAAGTCCCATGTGGGTCAACCACTGGTAGGGGGAGCCCCGTAGATGCAAACCAACTCAAGCTCCCCCAGGGTGCCCGATGGGGTCATGGCACGGCCCTAGCCCCGCCCCGGGCTTCAGACAAGATCCACACACCCCGGATTCCTTTAACGGAATACCCTTAAACTTGGAGGGGGCAGGTGATGGCCACACCTCCACTGCCCCGACACATGATCAACCTATGCCTAACTGCTACTCAAGCCCAAGGCTCGCTGCCAAATACCCTCACATCTGCAACCAATCCTTCACACCCTCTGCAATATCGTCAAACCAGACATTGTTCCCCCAATTGGAAAGATGTAAGCCATTATCTCTAAATAAGGCCATCTTGCCTTGCTTGCACCTCAGTTTAAATGGGGCCAGGCCACACCTCCCCAGCCAGTGGATTGGCTGGCTGGATGACGTGGCTGGGAACCTTTGGGTGATGCGGGACTGTGTCCCCCACCCCCAGGGGGGAGTGGGTGGCCATGTGGTCCACTGCAACTCCTCCCTGCTGTGAAGCAGAGCGGATTTCTTGATCTTTCTGTGGTGGGTGGGAGATTGAATGCATAAAGCTAGAATTTCCCCTCCTCTCTCCTGGAACGCATAGTAAGGGAATCATGTGACCATGGGGCATTATCATATTGCGCTGCTCTTTTTCCACCCTCACTCAACTTTACTGATTCCAGTTGGAGAAATGGAGAAATATGCAACACGAAGACTTCACAAGAGGATACTATTGTGGTGGCAACTGCCTTCCGGGTAATATTCAGCTCTTCTCTAAAATGGTGCAATTCATTTGGGGAACTGAAGTGTGTCAAAAAATGAAGATACAGAACAACTGAGACTGCCTTCTTCAGAGGAACTATCTCAGTTGAAAAATGTCAAAGCAGAAACTCACTTTAGAAGCAATGTTCCTTTATCACGAATACCATATCCTCTTGGCTAGCTCCGAGCTGAAGCACACTGACTTTTGTGCTTTCCCAAGAAACTCTCAGCTAAAGCTAGAAGTGCATATTAAATCATTTTTTCTAACAATGGGAATAGGTGGTCTCTCTTGGTCTGTAACTGATCCTTCACACATTTAAATAAAGTGCTAATTTATAAAATGTATGGTACAATTCTTGCCATTTATCTTCTGCTGATCTAACTAGGCTTTCTAGTTTTAGCATTGTTCAGATTTTTTTTTTAAGTCACTCAAATCAACATTCATTTTCTTGAAGGGTTACACTCCATTGAAGGAAAATGTCAATTATTCCAGAAATGCTAATGCTACTGTTAAATAGGAAATCCAAAAAATTCTGTGTGAAATACCCCAGCTGTACCAACCTGAAAGAACAGAGTTTTCCATTGAGCAATGTGAGTGCCTGGAACCCCGGGAAACCCCATAAACTCCCCAAAAGGTGATTTAGAAATGAACTGTACATACATACTTCGTGCCATGTCTTTCCACTCACATTTCTAGTGCTGTATATTATTAATAAATTGTATACAGCTGCCACAGTGCTGTAGAAATTAGTAAAGGTAAAGGACAGCTGCCACAGTGCTGTAGAAATTAGTAAAGGTAAAGGGACCGACTCTGGGGTTGCAGCGCCCATCTTGCTTTATTGGCCGAGGGAGCCAGCGTACAGCTTCCGGGTCATGTGGCCAGCATGACTAAGCCGCTTCTGGCGAACCAGAGCAGCGCATGGAAACGCCGTTTACCTTCCTGCTGGAAGTTCCAGAAATTACACGTGGTCTAATAATAAGTACTTTTGTTCTGTTAAAAGAACTAATGCAGGTGTTTCTAATTGACTCATTTTGAAAAAATATAGTAGATATTGGTAGTGGCAGATAAACCCCAGAGAGTTAATTAAGGAGTTTCTCAGTGTCAGGCTGCTTTCAGCGACTCCCGGCTGGTTGCCCAGGAAGTTGGAAGACAAGGAAAAGTTTCTTACAGTCCTTAGAACCCAGCCTCTTGGATAATGGTGTTGTCCAGAGTGAATTTCCACCCCCCTTTTCTCCCACTTCCTTATTCTTCACTTCCACGTGATGCTACGTGCCCTCTGTCTTTGAGCTCTTTGCTCCCCTACTTTTAAGGCTCGCCGGGTTCTGGGAGTTGGTGGGTCTGGAATGTTTTCTAGTGACAACATGTCAGCCAGCTGCTGCTCCAGCTCTGCCTGTTCCTCCTCTCCTATTATTTCCCAACTTTCATCTGCCTCTGAGCTGTGATCTCCCACAAACCCCTGTTGTAAATCTAGACTGTCTTCCTCTTCCTCCTTCCTGGAAGGGTCAGGATGGGGAGGCAGTCTCCAACATTCCTCCTCTTCTGCCCAGTCCCTGATACTCAGAGAGAACTTTACATGGAAACTTCTGGGTAGGGGAGGTTTGTGTACAGGTCTGTGCCTTATAATGTGTAAAGATGACAAAGTCATTGAATTTTCCTTAATTTGAAGGCAAGTTATAATACTTCCGAATTTGTGTAGTTGTGGCAAAAACAGACAGAGGGGCTTCCTCAGCACAGCGTTGCACATAGATCCACAGTGCTTTCTTTTGTTAAGATGAACTAAACATAGGGGAAATGTTGTATGTAAAGCATTGCATATGCAACAATCACATGGACAAAAACAGACACCATTGAATTATCTTGTAAACACCATTCAGAAGGCCATGCATCTAAATTGTTCACAAATTTTTTAATGCACAAGAAGTTCCCCCCACCCTCTCTCCACAAGGAAGAATTGCTTCCAATTAACTTAAAAAGGTAAAGGTAAAGGACCCCTGACAGTTCAGTCCAGTCGTGAACAACTCTGGGGTTGCGGCGCTCATCTCGCTTTACTGGCCAAGGGAGCTGGCATTTGTCCGCAGACAGTTTTTCCGGGTCATGTGGCCAGCAGGACTAAGCCACTTCTGGCGAAACCAGAGCAGCGCATGGAAATGCCGTTTACCTTCCCGCCGGAGTGGTACCTATTTATCTACTTGCACTTTTTGGGTGTGCTTTCGAACTGCTAGGTTGGCAGGAGCTGGGACTGAGCAACAGGAGCTCACCCCATCGCATGGTCTAATTAGGAAGGGTTATAGTTCGAGGCAGGTGCACCATCTATGAGGGGCCATGGGGGCTGAGGCCACCTGAAAATTTCCACTGAGGGGGGCCAGGCCCCTTTAATATTCCACAGCCTGGCAGGCTCCATCGGAGCTTCTCACGGCTGTGACTAGGCCCCGCTGAGCCTTTTGGTGGGCACAACAGGCCCCATAGAGCCTCTCCTACCATGTGACATCAATGGTAGGCAGAATCTGGCACGCCTGGTTCAAGGGTAGAGTATCTGCTTTGCAAAAGGTCTCAGGTTCAATCCAGGTAGGTCTAGGAGGTACACTTGTCTGAAAGCATATAAACCCACTGCCAATAGTGTTGACAATATTGAGATAGCAGGGCCAATGGTGTGACGCAGTATAAGGTAACATTCTTTTTCTGTTTTTCTTTTTTAAGAATCATATTTAGAATTCAACAATAACAAAGGAAAAACCTGCAGCAGCTACTACATCAATTCATTACAATTGACCAATTTTAGCAATAAATAAATAGTAACTGAAAAATTTCAAAACATCACTTTTAACTTACTCAAGTTTTCATATTTAACTTTTATCTCTTTATCTCTTTCAATGTATATCAAAGAGGGACAGACTGAGGAAAGAGGTGAAGAAGAAGAAGAAGAAGAAGAAGAAGAAGAAGAAGAAGAAGAAGAAGAAGAAGAAGAAGAAGAAGAAGAAGAAGGAAAGAAAAAAAGAAAAAAAGAAAAAAGAGAAGGAAAGAAAGAAGGAAGGAAACAAAACAAAATAAACACTTTTGACTTCCGATTAGACTCATTGTATTATTATTTCTGCTATTTTTTCACACAAAGTTCCAAATTATTGTATTGCTTTCTTTGTTTTCCTCAGATATCAAAATACAATATATTTGTTATTTTACAAGGATCATTCTATTTCTGCCAGGAGATATTTATTATTATAATACTTTTCCAGATATTATTTAAAGATTTTCCATTCTTTCTGTACTTTCTGTTTTGGGCAACCTATAACTCTACCTATCATCATGGCCATCTGTAAATATTCTATCATTTGGACCTGCCACTCATAGGTGTTTTGTCACTTTTCCAGTTTCTTGCAATTAAGATCCTGGCTGCTACTGTTGTATACATAAAAAGTGGCCTAATTTCTTTTTTGATTTCTGGTGACATTATTCCCAGGAGGAAGGCTTCAGTTAGAAACTTGCCTGTGGAAGCAAGTCTTCAATTATTGGTTATCATTGTGGCATAGATTACCAGACCATTACCTTGTCCAATGCTTATGGCGAGATGAATTCTCCAGCCTTTGGACTAGTAGAATTCATGCCAAACTCCTGAGCTATGGAATCTCTCCCTTAGATTCCCTAAAACTAGATCAAATCACTGCTCAAAGACTGATCCGCCAAAGACTGGATGACATCGATTTACAGCGAAATTATACGCTGGGGGGAGGTGTTTGTTCGCCCCAGAACATTGGTATCACTTTAACTTACTGCGTTCCATCATACCTCTCCTCCTTTTCGACTGTTGCCCATAGGCTGGCCTTCACCAAAGCGAGGTTTAACATTTTCCCTCCAATGTCCTGAGACATAGATTCTCAAAGGGCCAAGCCTCCGCCATGTGCGAATGTGATAAGGAGACGCCGGAGTCGCTTCAGCACATTATGTTCACTTGCCCCTTATTCAATGTGCCACGGGCAAATTTGTTGGGATCAATCATACAGAAACTAGAGGGTACCCCACCAAAATTCCACCTTGCCCAAATCTTGCAGGATAAGGATACCCATACGACCCTGAAAGTGGCTAGGTTGCTGGTCGCTGTCCTTACCCAAAAGCGTTGCCAAGGAGCACCACAAGCTAATTAAGGCGTAGTATGCCATTCCATCTTATAGTATTTTATTGTTATAGTAGTGTTTTAGCGGCTGTTTTTTCCCACGTGCACAAGCTGTTATTTATGTCTTGTTTTTATCTGTATGGGCCTACGGCCGTAATAAATTATTATTATTCTTAAATGAAAACTTAAATAGGTTTTTTTTATAAAAAAAAATCATTGTAGATGTTATTCCAGAATTCTTTAATGGCCGTGCATTCCCACCACATGTGCATATATGACCCTATATGACCCTAAATGCAGTACAGATGGCACCACACTCCAGCAAAACTCGCAAAGATGTATAAAAACAGATCACCAACTTGCTGGAAGTGTAAAGATGGTATAGGGTCATAGTATAAGGTAACATTCAGTATTCCTCTGAATTGTTTTCCAGAGACAAAGCATATTTTCATGGCCTGGACAGTTTTTTCTGCATCTTTTACAAACAGCAGATAGGTGAAGTTCTTCTGACTGGATCCCAGAATGTTCCATTTTTTGGTTTGGAACTCTGTTGCAGATCATCTGGCTCACACTAGAGCGCCAAACTGAAAGGCGTGTGGGTTTTTTGTCTCGTGCAAGTCAGCTGGCTCCCGCAAGAGCTCAAGACCAAAAAAACAAGCATCCTGCAGGATGCTTGGGAGGTCAGCAGGATGTTGGGAGGTTTGTAAATGTCTTGCTCCATTCACATTTGAGAAGTCTCAAAGTCAAGTGAGACATGGCAAAAATCCATGTGTTTAAGCATAGAGGAGCTTCAGTATTTTAGAATGAGGACAGGTGCGTCCATTTTGAGAAGGAACAGGAGTGCAAAATCCCTGCCCTTCCATGTTACATTTTGGTGCCTTTGTTTTCATTAAATCTCTGATACTTTAAGTCTAGAAGAGCAGCACTTATGAACAGCAGCTACAGGGTGCTGAGCTATAGGCAGAGGGCGGGTATGAATGTCTCACCTTTTGCACTGACTACTTCCTAGGAACAAGTGAAGACATTTTTTTGTTTCAACAAACATTTCCACATGTATGAAAAGGTCTGCCTTACGTGATCATCTGGAGTTGTTTTTAATCATATTGCTTTTCACACCTATTTTAGCCACTTTTATGATACGGCTGTAAATCAGCTTGAGACATATATATAATACAAAAGGTGATCCATCAATATAGTGCTAAGAGTAATAGGAATGATGATTGTAACAACAACAATCAATTTACCATCTGCTTTCTATATGACTGGGGTAGATCCATGTATGTCGCTGACACTTCTAGTGTGGTCATCTGTGACCCAGCAAATTACCCAAAACCGTATGCTTAACTTTATAAACAGAGGAACTACCTACACAATGAATTATTAGCCCATGAGCTTAAACCACTTGGCTGGCAGTGCAAATAACTCCCCACTGTGAAGGACTGAACCTTTGTGAAGTGGGAATGACTGCAGAGTCACAGTATTGACTAAAGTAAATCAACTACAGGGGTCTGTATTGATGTGAGGTTAATGGGAGTCAGGTAAGGGGAGAAGGAGTGAGAATATATACAGGATACATCTGTGCAATCAAGAAGTCCTTGAGCCCAATTTAAAATTAGTAGTTCTATTAAAAACAATAAATGTCAGTCACTTTTTAATCTATCTTCTTCCGAGCGGGAGTGTTGGGTCCTAGTGATTCCTTAACCACGCATTGCATTCTACCAGCTGGCTGCAGTACTGGCAAAAAAACAACAAGGGACACAGCAGTTATGAGTTACTGGTTTCTGCAGCCACAGCAGCTGCTGCGATTCTCCAGCAATTTGACTTCACCCTCGGAGGCGCATTGTCTTGAGACAGATGGATACTGACAAGAATAACAATAATAATAATAAATTTTATTTATACCCCACCCTCCCCAGCCAAGACCGGGCTCAGGGCGGCTAGCAACCAATAATAAATAATGATGATGATGATGCAATTGGATCGTCCCTGTGACGGGGAGGGGGCTGAAGGCTCTTACGCCCCCCCACACACACTTTTGAAGTGAAGAACACTTTGAGCAGTGCCAACCAACATCCCATTTTAAACTGGGATGCTTGGATTCAAGCTGAGAGTCTCATTGACTTCTGCTGGACCAAACTGGTTTACATCCGAGAATTTCAATTTCACCGAATTGCAGATTTAGCAAGAAGCAATGTTTATATTATACAAATGTCAGTCCGTCTGGGAAAATATATAACAATTTAGCACTTGGAGCTGTATCGGTTGCCTAACTGTTACATTCAAACTGCTACTAATTAAATCTCCAAAGACCTGCAATGGAGGGAGGCCAATTGCTTTATATGTATAAGAGGAAGTATTTACCTAGGATAACTCTTGATTTGTTCTTTCAGACTAGCTGGGCAGGAGTTGTTAGCATGAGATGTACAAATTATTAGGATTAACTTTGTTTATACAGGCAGGCTGGGGGGGGGGACCCAGCAAATGGGCCCTCTTGAAAATTGCTTTGCACTCAGTTTCAATTAGATGGCTCAGCTATTGCTCATTCTGTTTAATAGACCTTCTGCCAAGACCGAAGCTCTCCAAATTAATATAGATGAAGGGAATAATATTACAGCAGATAATAAAAAGAAGAAATAACTTTCAACCGTAATTCACCTTTTACCATTCACATTTCTAAAATGACTACCAGGTGTCTAAATTTATGGGTATGCCCAACAGTGTGACCTCCTGCTCTAAACCAATGGCTATGGGCTTATTTGGTGGTGGCCATTTTAATTTCCTATAGTGCCCCTGGCATAGCGTCACTTTGGGGCTCCATGGGAAGTCAAAATGGCTATCTCCATCACTGCCAGGAAAGCCAACAGTCAGAGCCTAGAGCACTGGTGGAACCTGACAGGACCATGGGACTACAACAGTTACCCAAGGACACCCAGTGCTGGCTCCAGTTCAGGGTATGGCACAGAAAATGAGATAAAACTAGGGTGAATGTTATGTCCACTGAGGTTTTCTAAGAGTGCATTCTCAAATTCACTTTTGATCAATTAGTTACTGCCCACTCCTTCAACTAGAAGAAGAAGAGGAGTTTGGATATGATTTCCCGCCTTTCACTCCCTTTAAGGAGTCTCAAAGCGGCTAACATTCTCCTTTCCCTTCCTCCCCCACAACAAACACTCTGTGAGGTGAGTGGGGCTGAGAGACTTCAAAGAAGTGTGACTGGCCCAAGGTCACCCAGCAGCTGCATGTGGAGGAGCGGAGACGCGAACCCGGTTCCCCAGATTATGAGTCTACCGCTCTTAACCACTACACCACACTGGCTCCTAACTATCATGTTGTGTTGATACTCAGACTGATTATTTCAAGTATTATCTCACCCCTTCACTGTGTGTGTATGGCTGGTGAAACCTCTAAACGCCAGAGGTTGTTACATCTGTCTTTCCTTTCGACAGCTCACTTCCATCATGAGAATTGCCATTTTAAAGCGCTTAATCACTCATTAGCCTGCATTTCAAACGCCGGTTGCTCCAAATCAAAACAATGTTTTCTTCTTCTTGGGAACAATGCCACTTACGAAGGTGTTCGCTGCCTGGGCTTTCTCTTAATTTGGCTCTCCTGCGACAATTCGTGGCGGTGAATCAAGCCATTGTTTAATTGAGGGTCAGTGTGGCTGACCCTCAATTAGAGAAGTTTCAAGGCCTGCTTCCCATCTCCCTCTCCTTTTCCATCCTCTGCTATTTATTGAGACCCCGTCTTGCTGTGTTATCTGCGGGAGACATTAAGGAGCAAAGCAATCAGTGTTTCGAAAGTGAGGGGAAGCCAATCACTCTCCTCATCAAGACAGCCAACTCCAGTTAAAGGCGCTGAGGTCACGGAGGCTCTTCCCCAAAAGAGGTTAGGCACACTGGTTTATTGGTTACCTCTGGTGCTTATTTTAAATCCCCTCATTATGAGTATCTTTAGACACTGAGCTAATAGTCCCCTAAGGAGCAATAGGCTTTTTAGCTGTCTTGAAGAAGGGTCTATTTACTGGATCCTCATTCCCGTTTTGCTGAGTTAGGTTATCTTTTCTCTGGTTGGTCTCCCTGCTCTTAGCCTTGTCACCATTTCTTGCATTTAAGGACTCTTCTCGACTCATTTTAACTGGGGACAAAATGGAGTTGTGTTTCTGCCAGTGTCACTGTAGTGAAACAGCTCCCCCCAATGGTTTTATCCAAATGGCATGGTTATTGGTGCTGCAATCCTTTTTTTAAAAGAAGTTGGACAGTGTTGTCGAAGCATCTGTATGGATCGCATAAAGAAGGCTGATCACCGAATAATTGATGCTTTTGAGGAGGAGGAGACTCTTGAGAGTCCCATGGACTGCAAGAAGATCAAACTTATCCATTCTGAAGGAAATCAGCCCTGAGTGCTCACTGGAAGGACAGATCCTGAAGCTGAGGCTCCAATACTTTGGCCACCTCATGAGAAGAGAAGACTCCCTGGAAAAAACCCTGATGTTGGGAAAGATTGAGGGTACAAGGAGAAGGGGACGACAGAGGACGAGATGGTTGGACAGTGTTCTCGAAGCTACCAGCATGAGTTTGACCAAACTGCGGGAGGCAGTGGAAGACAGGAGTGCCTGGCATGCTCTGGTCCATGGGGTCACAAAGAGTCGGACATGACTAAATGAAACTACAACAAAGGAGTGTTTGAGATCAAATATTTATTTACTGCTTTAAATACATTCCATACCTTCTGCTGCTGCTTCTTTTTCAACAAAAACAAAAACCCAATGTGAAAGTGATCCCTCCCCCCTCTAATTTAAAAAAGTGCAAAATTCACTTTGTAAAAGCCCCACGTGAATAACTCTGCTGTCATGCTGTAGTTCTGAAAAATGGGAACAGTCATGATCTACTCTCCTGGATTGTAATAGGGATCATTCAGGCAAAGCCACTTCTGCCCTTCGAAGGAGGTGGAGTTGCAGGCTTCACAGCCCAGCCCCGTATGATTGGGGGGATTCCCGGCCGTGTCACCCCCTGGCCAGCCAATCAGCTGGCTCTGGGGGTGTGGCCTGCCCTACTTAAGGCAGGACGCGGCTGGGGATCTCCCTCTTTCCCCGCCTGCCAGCTGTTCCTGCTTTTCCCACCCTCCTGCCCTATAAGGTTTTCGTTCCTTGACCTTTCTAGGGATCTTGGTTGGTCGCCGTTAAGGGGCCTGGTAAGAATTTCTCCACTTGGCAAATTGGTACCAGCCACTTGGCTTTCGCCTACCTCATAGCAAATCATCACAACTTTCTTGGTATTGGTGGTTAGGCATTGGTATTGTTCTGTAGATGGAAGAGGGGAGGAAGCGCCATCACCTGCCCCGCATATTGAAGGGTAGTCCGATAAAGGATTCTGGGGGGCGTGGCCCTGTCCGAAGCCTATGGAGCCGAGGGCCTAAGGCACGCCCCCCCGAGCAGTGACCCCGGGGGATTTCCTAGTTGATGTGCATCAGCAGGACTCTCCCTACTGGTGGTTCATCCTTCCTGGACTTCAAGCCGACGGGCTGAAGTTGGATATAGTTGGTTAGGACCAATGCCTAAGTCAATACCACTCATCACCTGTAACCAATAAAGTTGTGGCCTTATTTAGCCCATTAACCTTAACAATTGTGTCATGTGTCTTTATTTCCAGTGGGGGTGCAGGAACTCACCACACAATAAGATCAAGTCACAAACCTGTTATTACAAAGCACAGTGGGTCACTGAGTTGATTCCCTTGGCTTCTTAGGCACCAGCAGGGGTGCCAACTTGAATAAAATATTGGGGAGGGGATCAGGTAAGCCCCACCCCGCATAATCAATCACACGATGTGGCACTTGTACACCATTTAAATGGCAATGTCCATCAGCTTTAGGGGGACCCCAGCCCCCTCAAATATTTATTACTTCTATGGGTATCAACTCTCTTTAGGCATATATGTAGTTCAGATACTACATACCTCAGCTACCATGTAACAGTTCTGATGCTCTGGTGCTATGACATAGAGCAGTAGTTGCAAATGTTCCTGGTAAGCTATGTCAGAAGACACCTTATTCCCTGCATGAGTGTTGATGGAACTGCTCTGACCACTCACAGCAGCATTGTTCATTGTTGCAGGACACCTGAGCTGTATGGTCTCCTAACTTCAGGCCTGTTTTGACTCTGCTGTCCACTTTTATGTCAATCGCAGGCACATATGTTTTGCAGCCTATTACAGACTGCAAAGCACATGGTGCAGCAAAACTGTGAGCAATAAAACTATGCCTATAACTTTGGGCTGAGCAGAAACAGGCACAAAGCACTCCTCTTAGGGAGAGCATTTCTACATCACCAAAATTAAAAGACAAAACAGAACAAATATTTGCAAAACATAAATAATGCATATGCTCATTTAAATGTGGAGTTGCAAATTTTGAAATAATTGTTATAATTCAGAAAGAAATACAGTGCCACCTTGGTTCTCAAACTTAATCCATTCCGGAAGTCCATTCCAAAACCAAGGTGCGCTTTCCCATACAAACTAATGCAAAATGGATTAATCTGTTCCAGACTTTTAAAAACAACCCCTGAAACAGCAATTTAGCGTGAATTTGACTATCTAACGAGACCATTCATCCATAAAATGAAAGCAATAAACAATGTACTACAGTCACACAATCAATCACTCAATCAATCAATCAATCAGTAGCTGAACTGGGTTCTTCTACACAGTCACAAAAACAAAACAAAAAAGAGCCACAAAAATGCAAAATAAATAGCACAAACAGACAGACTTCAGTGTAACACTCCAAACAGAAGTCTGGCACTCAAACTGGAAGCACAACACTCAAAATGGAGCACGTTCGGCTTCTGAAAAATGTTTTCAAACCGAAACACTTACATCCGGGTTTGGGTTCCAAGTTGTTCGAGTACCAAAGCGTTTGAGAACCAAGGTACCACTGTACAGTATACATCACCATTGTTTGGGAGACCATGCTCAAGTAACCAGTAGGCCTGTTCAGTCTGCTGTCCAGGAAATAACTGATATTGGTGAACACTGGCTGAAGAAGAAAAAGGCCCTGATTGTAAGAAACTCATAGTTAAATAAGTATTATTGAATAGGTAAAGGTAAAGGGACCCCTGACCATTAGGTCCAGTCGTGACCGACTCTGGGGTTGCAGTGCTCATCTCGCTTTATGTGGCCAGCATGGCTAAGCTGCTTCTGGTGAACCAGAGCAGCACACGGAAATGCCATTTACCTTCCCACCTATTTATCTACTTGCACTTTGACGTGCTTTTGAACTGCTAGGTTGGCAGGAGCTGGGACCGAACAATGGGAGCTCACTCCATCACGAGGATTAGAACCGCCAACCTTCTGATCGGTAAGCCCTAGGCTGTGTGGTTTAACCCACAGCGCCACCCACATCCCATGTATTATTGAATACGCATTGAATAAAAAGAGTCAATGTGCACAAGCCATTTTGGTTTTTCTGTTGGAAGCTCTCTAGTTCTGGCAAACACAGTCATTTGACCCAAGCTCTCCCTTT
Organism: Podarcis liolepis; assembly: GCF_965112155.1. Taxonomy (NCBI): domain Eukaryota; kingdom Metazoa; phylum Chordata; class Lepidosauria; order Squamata; family Lacertidae; genus Podarcis; species Podarcis liolepis. The sequence continues at coordinate 59,640,928 of NC_139562.1, read as the reverse complement.
GTATGTTTCTTTGTCTTTAAACCTGACTGGGACCAGATGGCCTTTCAAACAAAAGACTGCCCTCTGTTGGGACTGACATGTGGCCAAGCTACAACCCATCCCATCACTACTATTAATGGTTTTGGAGAGATTTTTAAGCTCAAGAATCACATGCGCCCCCTTTATTTGCTGCTGCATTCCAAAGGAGTTCTTGCAATGATAATCTGGAACAGATTTACATGAAATGGAAATGCAAACTCCTTCATAACGTCTAATCTCAGAGGTAGGCTTGTACGTTCTTCCACATTTGTTCAACGGTTCTGAGAGTATGAATATCCTGGATCTCTTGTCAAAGCAAAAATGTCTCATAGTTTAGTGTTTCCCGCCCCATTACATTTCTTTTTTCTGTGGTTTAAAACTTTAAAGGAAAGCTACTAGACCAGGAACATGAAAAATATTGTTTTGATAGGGATTCTGTACCTTTCATTCTTGTTCATCAAGAGTAGCTGAAAATAGCAAATGACCTTGTACTCTTCAACCTTTAAAGTTATATAGTTCATAAAGCTTCTCAGCATCTGAATCATTGTCTCCAGTTCCTCCCTATATTTCCCCCCTCTGTCTGTTGCTACATCTTTGTAAAACTGTCAAGGATTCTTGAGAACAATATAGTCTTTCTTTTTTACTTCAAAGTTTGTTGGAAGATTGATTACAGACTTGTCTATTGATCTCTACTTGGGTCTTTGTAAATATAATTGTGGAAATATGTTCAAATGACAGACCAACATTTTAAGCAACACACTATTCTTTCTTCCCCACATCGGTTTTTAGCACCTGAGATTGTTTTTCAAAAGAAGGGGAACAGAATGCTGAAGTTTAGCTCCTCGGATCTAACAGCAAATAAATCTGTATTTCGATAACTTAATTATTAAGAAACCAACCCATTTTCATTAGGACCAATGGCATCTAACTGTTATCCTTGTCCTGTGGATATGTCCTGTGATGTAAACCAAAGTCAATTTTTCATTTTTAACCCCTTTTCCCATGATGAATATTTCTTCTGAATCTTCCTTTCATAACATATTCCATGTCATGAAAGCTAATGCAAAAGCTCACTTCTGCAATAGAAGGCGTCAGGACTGCTTCACTTATTGCAGTTTTAGGTATGCATTGAACATGTTAAAAGTAATAAAGTAAATAAATAAATGTTTTAAGTGGACATCTAAAAATATCAAGTGTGACTATCACTCACACCTGTTAGCAGATATGTGGATCATACAAGTATTATCACCAGAGACCCATGATTGGTTGTAGCTCGTGTTTTGGTGGTAAATCTGAGTTTGCCTCTTCATATTGTACAAAATAGGCATCAGAGACTATGCAGATAGACTTTTCTATGTCCCCATAACCGCCTTGCCCTATTACAAAAAGGAAGAACCAGGAAAACATCTGATAGCAAAGGGTATATTTACCTCCTTATTATATTTATTTCCCATCTTCCTCCTTAACAACATGATTCAGAATAGACCACAAGAAATTCAGTAAAAATGAATAAATCCTAATAAATCCTTAACCTGAAACTGTTCTTAACCTGAAGCACTACTTTAGCTAATGGGGCCTCCTGCTGCTGCCGCACCGCCAGAGCACAATTTCTGTTCTCATCCTGAAGCAAAGTTCTTAACCCGAGGTAATATTTCTGGGTTAGCGAAGTCTGTAACCTGAAACGTACGTAACCTGAAGCGTCTGTAACCTGAAGTACCACTGTACAGTGGTGCCCCGCAAGACGAATGCCTCGCAAGACGGAAAACCCGCTAGACGAAAGGGTTTTCCGTTTTGGAGGTGCTTCGAAAAACGAATCTCCTATGGGCTTGCTTCGCAAGACAACAATGCCTTGCGAGTTCCTGCGGGGGTTTTTTCCTTCCCCCCCTTTTTCTAAGGCGCTAAGCCGCTTATCAGCTGATCCGATAAGCTGATAAGCCACTAAAAGCCGCTAATAGTGCTAATCCGCTAATCTGTCAATGGGCTTGCTTCGCAAGACGAAAAAAACCGCTAGACGAAGAGAATCACAGAACAGATTCTTTTCGTCTTGCGAGGCACCACTGTATTATTATTAATATGAGCAAAACAGTAGTTTTGGGGGGGAATCCAAATAGCATACTGGACCAGGATTGGTCACCATGTGCCCACATTTTATCTCCAGCTAGTGTACATGGTAAAACAGGTTGGCAATGTTTCATTCTGCTTCAAAAACCTGAAAAACCCTTTTGGATAAATGACCTGACTGTGAACGGAGAAGCAATGGCTGAATCATAATAATTCCCTTAAAATTGATCCTGTGTCCACAATGTAATATGACCTCTTCTAGGGACAAGTTCCCATGGGGAATATAGGAGTGCCAAAGATGTATTTGTTTCTGTGCTGGAGCTGAGATGTTCTTAGTTCTGTGTCACATTGAAAATGCAATCCATGTATGGATCCTACAAATTCCCCTATAACAACATCAGTTCTCTCTCACACTCTCTTTTCTTGTATCGGGGAAGTTTAAACATTTTACATTTTACTGGGAAACCCAGTTAGTTGGGCAGGTAATAATAATAATAATAATAATAATAATAATAATAATAATAATAATAATAATAATTCCTTATGAAATAATAATAATAATAATTCCTTATGAAATGGTGTGAATTTCCCCTATCTTTTTTTGCTAAGCAAATTTCCTTAACATAATGAATTTTTCTACATTTTATTCATACTTTACCCTAGTTTATGCATTATTGTACACATTATGCAGCTTAAGGTATAGGGACCCCTGACCATTAGGTCCAGTCGTGGCCGACTCTGGGATTGCGGCGCTCATCTTGCTTTATTGGCCGAGGGAGCCAGCGTACAGCTTCCAGGTCATGTGGCCAGCATGACTAAGCCGCTTCTGTCGAACCAGAGCAGCGCACGGAAATGCCGTTTACCTTCCCGCCGGAGTGGTACCTATTTATCTATTTGCACTTCGACATGCTTTCGAATTGCTAGGTTGGCAGGAGCAGGGACCGAGCAACGGGAGCTCACCCCATCGCGGGGATTCGAACCGCCGACCTTCTGATTGGTAAGTCCTAGGCTCCCACAGCACCACCTGCATCACTTATGCAGCTTACGTGGCTGCTAAACTGAACTGCAAAATTCAGAGAATTGTGTTTCCTCCCCCCCCCCCCCCCCGACGATAGCTGTGTTTTGGTTTGCTTATTGTTTCAGAAAATGTGAACGAGATAGATTCATCTGTAAATGTGAACTGAATCGAACTTCTCCTTCCTCTCCAGCGGCTGGTTTATAAACCTTAATAAGTTCCATTTCCAACTACAGTGGTACCTCGCAAGACGAATGCCTCGAAAGACGAAAAACTCGCAAGACGAAAGGGTTTTTGGTTTTTTGATTTGCTTTGCAAGACGAATTTCCCTATGGGCTTGCTTCGCAAGACGAAAACGTCTTGCAAGTTTGTTTCCTTTTTCTTAAAAACGTTAATACAGTTGCGACTTGACTTTGAGGAGCAACTCATAGCACGCGGTATGCTAGCCTTTTTTGAGGTTTTTGAAGACTTTGGTGATTTTTGAAGCTTTTCCAAAACTTTTCCGAAACCGTGCTTCGCAAGACAAAAAATCCGCAAGATGAAAAAACTCGCAGAACAAATTAATTTTGTCTTGCGAGGCACCACTGTAATGTCATTCGTACGTCTTAAACATATTTAAGGCCAATCTTATTTTGAAAGACACGAAGAAAGCGTGCTTATTTCCTTATGAGATTAATATTTACCCATTTTTAAAATACTGAAATAGCAGTGTAGAAATCAACGTTTTGCCCTTTACCATTCCACACCCACCTGCCCGTTATCAGCCATGCTGTTTGATGCCACAGACTAACCTATCCTTTAATTCTTTTCCCTGCTTCCTGTCTCATTCAAAGTGGAACCACTGGGGATTCCTTCTTGGCCAGAACAGACAAACTCAAGAGGATTTTGGCAGGCCTTTGTTCCCTTCTCTTGACTGTGAATTCTTGTTAAGATTAATTCAGTATCTCACCTTTCATTTTGAGGGTGAATAGAACAAACCACTTACTTACGATTTTACTTATTAAATATATATTTAAGCTGACCTTCCTAGATACAGGTACCCAGGGTAGAGTACAATACATAATACAGCTAAACCATGTAATAAAATTGTAAGACATGTTCTCCCTAACAGAGAGCACGTGTTGTAGTGGGGGCCAGCAGGCCACCACACTTTTGCTGGGCAGATCTGTTTGGATGTCTACAGGCAGTGATTTGAGTCTCTGGGGAGATTCAGTGTTGCCAATTTGGGGGTGGGGAGAAAGGTTGTAAATACTGGACACGCAGCTTTGGGCGTCCTCTTGGGCTTTGTGCCCACCCTCCCTGAATTGGGGTTTTATTTTTGCTTTGACCTTGCTAGGCCTGTCATGGGGTCACCTGCTGTTGGAGCAGGGGCCTGGTAGGAATTTTGTCCATTTGGCTGATTGGCTGGTGCCATTTGGTTTTTGCCTACTGCGTAGCAAATTGTCACAACCTGTAAGGTTTGCAGTTAGGCATTGGTTAAAATTGGTTGGTGGAGGGGTAGGTGCCTACCCCTGCAATGGTGGTGCTGCAAGGAATTCCATTAAATGAATCCAGGGGCTTGCCATGCTTTTGTCCAAGTCCCTGGCATCAGGCTTGGGCCGTGCAAGACCCCGGGAGCATGCGGGGAAAGGTGAGGGACTGATGCCCAGCTTCATTTCTCCCCAATATTGTTTTCCCGGACTGGTTTCTGCTGGAATCCGGAAGTCAGTTCTGTCCCTGGGGCAAAGACAGATAGTCGTAACCAATGCCTAAGCAACCACTCACATTTGTGTATTGAAATAAAGTTGTGGCCAAAATCATGCCAAAAACCTTAAACAAAAATTGATGTGTGAAGTGTGAGTTTATTTGGGGTGGCTTGGGGACCTCAACACGCAAAAGAAATCTGTTCTGTCCAGCCATGCACTGGTTCATCTGTAAGCGTGGTTGCAGCTGACAAAAGGAGGAGGTGAAATGGAAAACCCACCTAGCCAGAGAATTCTTAAGAATATTTTTTTATTAACCGACCAATCACATCAAATCAAACCAAATTACATAAATTCCAAATTACACAGCTGGATTTTAAATTTTTGTTGGGAGTACCCATATTTCAAGTTCCGAAGGGGATCCAATCAACTTCTTGCTTCTTGCTGCTGTTTTAATGTCCACAAATCTAACCTTATGATGTTCACAGTACTAGCCAGTCCTTTCTTATTGTTTTTCCACATCTCTTGTTGTTCTTTTCATATATTTTTCCTTTCTCTTTGTGACCTCTGATAGTCTCCGCAAGCTGGTTAGAACAGTTTGTAATCCTGCGTGGAGATATATATATATATATATATATATATATATATGCAGGTTTTGGTGTCCTCGGGTGTCTTCCCGTGTAAAAGTTGGGGTGTCTAGGCGACGTTTCGACGAGGTCTCACTCGTCATCTTCAGGCTGGTGCTTTCGGCTTCTTGTTACTGGAACAGAGCGGGATCTCAGTGTTTGAGTTCCTATAAATACTGTAGAGGGGTGTGGTGTATTGCCTCAAAAGTTCTGGGCAGAGGGGAAGTTCCCAGGCTAGTGTTCTTTTCTTCTTTTGTTCCTTAATTACTTGAGGGATATCTTGAGTGATTTCTTGAGTGATATTCTGAGTACCACTTAGGTGGGTCATTAGGTGTGGATTAGTTGCTAAAGCCTTCGTGTCTTGACCTCTTGAATTTGTGAAGAGTTTTTCTGGGAAGATGGCTGTACTGCACTTAGTTGTGCTTTGGCTTGGCTTCGTGTATAGGGGCGAGCTGTGGTTTTGTGCCCTGTGCCAGCCAGATCTGTGTAGGGATTGCAGGGGGGTGCAGCATCCGGAGGTGCCACTATGGTTTGGTTACTGGATGGTGTCTGTAATTTATCTGTGGAGAGGGTCTGGGTTTGGGTCTGGTGTGGTTGATTGGTGGTGGCGTTCTGTGTGCCTCTGGATCTGGTGTCGGTTTTTGTGGGGAGGGCTAATTTCCAGATGTCTGGCAGGCGGGACGTGTCGTCACGCTTGTTCATGTTGTGAGGGTGTTTCTCTATCTCGATGGCTTCCATGATTATTCTCTTGTGGTGATGTTCCATGTTAAAGAGCAATTTGGAATCTGCAAAATTAATTTCGTGTCCTGTTTCTTTCATGAAAGAAACAGGACACGAAATTAATTTTGCAGATTCCAAATTGCTCTTTAACATGGAACATCACCACAAGAGAATAATCATGGAAGCCATCGAGATAGAGAAACACCCTCACAACATGAACAAGCGTGACGACACGTCCCGCCTGCCAGACATCTGGAAATTAGCCCTCCCCACAAAAACCGACACCAGATCCAGAGGCACACAGAACGCCACCACCAATCAACCACACCAGACCCAAACCCAGACCCTCTCCACAGATAAATTACAGACACCATCCAGTAACCAAACCATAGTGGCACCTCCGGATGCTGCACCCCCCTGCAATCCCTACACAGATCTGGCTGGCACAGGGCACAAAACCACAGCTCGCCCCTATACACGAAGCCAAGCCAAAGCACAACTAAGTGCAGTACAGCCATCTTCCCAGAAAAACTCTTCACAAATTCAAGAGGTCAAGACACGAAGGCTTTAGCAACTAATCCACACCTAATGACCCACCTAAGTGGTACTCAGAATATCACTCAAGAAATCACTCAAGATATCCCTCAAGTAATTAAGGAACAAAAGAAGAAAAGAACACTAGCCTGGGAACTTCCCCTCTGCCCAGAACTTTTGAGGCAATACACCACACCCCTCTACAGTATTTATAGGAACTCAAACACTGAGATCCCGCTCTGTTCCAGTAACAAGAAGCCGAAAGCACCAGCCTGAAGATGACGAGTGAGACCTCGTCGAAACGTCGCCTAGACACCCCAACTTTTACACGGGAAGACACCCGAGGACACCAAAACCTGCATTCCTGTACCCGTGAAAATCTACGAAAACATATATATATATATATATATATCCCTAATCAGAAACGAAATACATAAGAAAAGATACCTACTAAACCAAACCAACAAAGATCTGCTCACTCTTCACCTCAAACTCTGTAACAAAATCCACCCTGCACTCTGGGACAAATGCAAACAACTAGCCGTCTGGAGAGCTGAAACTGAGACCTCACATAAGACAGACAGACACACCAACAAACTCCACAAACTAGAGAAACGCCAGAAGCCCAGCCACCCTCCACAACAACCCATGAAACAAACAGTACATAACATATCAGACAGGATCCTCACCCCAACTGAAACCAAAGTACTCTCCAAAGGTTTCAACTTTGCAGTCGCCCCGAGACGCATCCCCACGGAAAACATCATATGCGGAGTCGAAGCTAGCCTAACCAAAATCGACCCAGATGAAGCCAATAAAATCAGACTTGAAGTCACCAACATCCTCTGCTCCAGCAAACCACCCAGAAGCAATTTACACAAAGAAGAACAGAAAGCACTCACCAACCTGAGGAAAGACAACAACATAATCATTCTCCCAGCAGACAAAGGTAATGCCACTGTTGTGATGAACACATCGGACTACCAAGCAAAACTATCAAATCTACTCCAAGACCCTACCTACCAACCTATAAAAACAGATCCCACCACCTATCTGGAAAAAACCACCAAATCCAAAATAAAAGCCTCTCCTATCAGTGAAGAAATCCAGCTAAGAATCATCCCCAGAGAAAAATCATCCAGATGCCCCAAACTCTACGGTCTCCCCAAGATACACAAAGAAGGAACACCACTCAGACCAATAGTCAGCTCCATAGGCTCACCTCTACAAAATCTCGCTAAATTTCTCGCTAAGCAACTTCAGCCCTATGCAGAATCCATCGCTTCACACGTTACTAACTCCTTCCAGTTCATAGAAACAATAAAGAAGCAAAACCTACATCCCGATGACCTACTTGTGAGCTTCGATGTTGTATCTCTCTTCACTCAAGTGCCCATTAATGAAGCCTTGACAGCCATTCAAAACAAATACAATCCCCCCGAATACATCCTGGACCTGACCAACCACTGCCTAACCAACACGTACTTCATCCACAATGGACAAAGATACAAACAGATAGAAGGAGCACCTATGGGATCACCCCTCTCACCGGTCATCGCAAATTTGTACATGGAACACTTTGAAACCAATGCTTTAGACAAGTCAGAACACAAACCCAAACTTTGGCTCAGATATGTTGACGACACCTTTGTAATTTGGCCACACGGGAAAGAAAAACTAGATAGCTTCCTCACACATCTCAACAGCCTACACCCCAAAATACAATTCACTATGGAAATAGAAGCCAACAACCAACTTCCCTTCCTTGACGTCCTAATCTACAAAAAACCTGATGGCTCCCTAGGACACACTATCTACCGGAAAAAAACACACACCAACCGCTACTTACATGCACAATCACACCACCACCCTGCACAAATAAACTCCGTAGCCAAGACTCTCATCTCCAGAACCAAACGCCTGGCTGACAAAGACCACTTGACAACTGAGTTACAGAATCTCTCAAATGTGTTAATCGCCAATGGATACCAGCAAAACAGGGTTACGAAGTTAATCCAAAAAGAAACACCCCCCAAAAACCAAGACACAGAAGAAAACAATGGCATGGCCCTCCTTCCTTATATCAAGGGCACTACAGATAAAATTAGCAAAATCCTCCATAAACACAATATCAAAACAGCCTTTTGCACCAACCAAAAAATAGCCAATATCCTCAGAAACCCCAAAGATAAAATCCAGTTGGAAAACCAAGGGGTCTATGAAATACCCTGCAAAGTCTGCCCAGCCACGTACATTGGACAAACAAACAGACGAATAAATGCACGTATCGCAGAACACAAGAATGCCGTCAAAAAAGAAGAAAAAACTTCCTCTCTTTTCCAACACATGAAAGAAACAGGACACGAAATTAATTTTGCAGATTCCAAATTGCTCTTTAACATGGAACATCACCACAAGAGAATAATCATGGAAGCCATCGAGATAGAGAAACACCCCCACAACATGAACAAGCGTGACGACACGTCCCGCCTGCCAGACATCTGGAAATTAGCCCTCCCCACAAAAACCGACACCAGAACCAGAGGCACACAGAACGCCATCACCAATCAACCACACCAGACCCAAACCCAGACCCTCTCCACAGATAAATTACAGACTCCATCCAGTAGCCAAACCATAGTGGCACCTCCGGATGCTGCACCCCCCTGCAATCCCTACACAGATCTGGCTGGCACATGGCACAAAACCACAGCTCGCCCCTATACACGAAGCCAAGCCAGAGCACAACTAAGTGCAGTACAGCCATCTTCTCAGAAAAACTCTTCACAAGCTCAAGAGGTCAAGACACGAAAGCTTTAGCAACTAATCCACACTTAATGACCCACCTAAGTGGTACTCAGAATATCACTCAAGAAATCACTCAAGATATCCCTCAAGTAATTAAAGAACAAAAGAAGAAAAGACACACTAACCTGGGAACTTCCTCTCCGCCCAGAACGTTGGAGGCTATACACCACACCCCCTCAACAGTATTTATAGGAACTCAAACACTGAGATCCTGCTCTGTTCCAGTAACAAGAAGCCGAAAGCACCAGCCTGAAGATGACGAGTGAGACCTCGTCGAAACGTCGCCTAGACACCCCAACTCTTACACGGGAAGACACCCGAAGACACCAAAACCTGCATATATATATATATATATATATATATATATATATATATATATATCCAGTAGCCATATCCAGACGTTTTCCATATAACATCACTTCCATACATCAAAACAGTCTTAGCGTCATTAATCTTCACCAATCTGCCTCCTTTCTCAAAACCTCTTAGGAGATTCACTAGGAATGCAGTCTGAAAACAAGTCCGTTCTTCCTCACGGCTATAAATCCTTTGGCAAGATGGTGACTCCAAATTAATTGCTGCGCCATTCCCAAAAGCTCTTATTGCTTCTCGATCTCCATAAAGCATACTTTTGGTTAAAGTTTATCTCCACACGGACCTTAATCATCCTGCTTGGGTCAGTTCAACCGACGATTCTAATGAGGAGGGGTTCTTGTAAATCACATAGAAAGAAAGTAAAAAAGGTTCCCCCCCCCCTTTCAGTCCCGTTGTCAAACATACCCAGCCTTTGGTGTATCTTCATCGTAAAATATTCCTGTTTCTTCAACCCGTCGTCTTCCTTCGCAGAGGTCCCTTAAATTAGCAGACTTCACTCCCCTTCTTCACTTGAAATATGTGCATTTGCTTCTTTTGTAACTAATTATTCCAAATTGCTGCAACTAGTGCGTGATCAGAGACAGCGTCCAGGAGAGCCGAGGTCCACACGGAGGCATTCTGCCCAGGGCCCTCACCCCCTTCCTTCGAATTAGGGGGTGATTTGTGGGCACAGCAGGCAAGGGCAGTGTTCCCCATTCCCTTGGGGCAACAAGGGAGGCTGCCTACTCCCATAACAGCCTCTTAATTACCCCGTGTGGGTCGGAGAGATGGTATTGTCGGCCATCTTCCAATGCGCCCCCTAGTGGCCCCCAGCCAGAGAATTCATAGATGCTGGCCTTTTTCATATGGGCCTCTTTGGCCCACTTCATGCATCTGCCCAGCCCACACTCTGTTCCAGTTCAGCACTTTCAGTTGCTTCACAGCTGAGTAGAACTTTTTCGCGTGTCTGCAAATTGACCAAGCTGAACACAGTTTTTTACCTACTCAGTACTGAATGCTATGGATAGTAGAGATTTTGGCGTGGGTGTAGTTAAATAGGTTAATTTGCTTGCATGGTCCGTTTGGTCACGTTGCTTGACAGGGAGGTGTGGAAATGGTATTACTATTATTATTAGGGGGGATGCGGGTGGCCCTGTGGTCTAAACCACTGAGCCTCCTGGGCTTGCTGATCAGAAGGTCAGCGGTTTGAATCCCCGTGATGGGAGGAGTTTGGAGTTTGGATTTGATATCCTGCTTTATCACTACCCAAAGGAGTCTCAAAGCGGCTAATATTCTCCTTTCCCTTCCTCCCCCACAACAAACACTCTGTGAGGTGAGTGGGGCTGAGAGACTTCAGAAAAGTGTGACTAGCCCAAGGTCACCCAGCAGCTGCATGTGGAGGAGCAGGGAATCAAACCCGGTTCGCCAGATTACGAGTCCACCGCTCTTAACCACTACACCACACTGGGGTGAGCTCCCGTTGCTCTGTCCCAATTCCTGCCAAACTAGCAGTTTGAAAGCATGCCAGTGCAAGTAAATATATAGGTACTGCTGTGGCGGGAAGGTAAATGGTGTTTCCATGTGCTCTGGTCACTCCAGAAGCAGTTTAGTCCTGCTGGCCACATGACCTGGAAAGCTGTCTGTGGACAAACACCAGCTCCCTCGGCCTGAAAAGCAAGATGAGAACTGCAACCCCATAGTCACCTTTGACTGGACTTAACCGCCCAGGGGTCCTTTGCCTTATTATTATTAGCCACTCATCTGGCTGGGTTGCCCCCAACAGAATATTAAAAACAAAACATCAAACATTAAAAGCTTCCCTATACAGGGCTGCCTTCAAATGTCTTCTAAAAGTCAGATGATTGTTTATTTCCTTGACCTCTGATGGGAGAGCATTCCACAAGGTGGGTGACACCACCAAGATGGCCCTCTGCTGGTTACCTGTAACTTCAGTTCTCACAGTGAGGGAATCATTAGAAGGCCCTCAGAGCTGGACCTCAGTATCTGGACTGAACAATGGGCGTGGAGATGCTCCTTCGGGTATTTAAGGTTAAATAAGAGCTTCCTTAGCCATTTTTTTGAAGGTGAAAGGGATTTCTGGAGGCCAGCTGCTCTGAGCCCCTAGCCTGGATACAGTATGTTCTTAAATGCTGCCCCCACCTGGAGTTGTGGGGCACTGGGAGGGGGTGGAGCCAGAAGACCTCTATTTTCACTTTAAAGTAAGGCCTAGACCTTGGGGCCATGTGTAGTTCATACCCTTTGGAATGGGCAAGGTTTGGCTGCCCAAAGTTGAGGTTAAAGTTAGCTTTCCACACTTTTCATTTCCTCCGGTAGATGCTATTAATAAAATGTGGTGCTACTTCAACCCATCACTTATGCCTTGCCTCTTTGTTCCTGGGGCTGGTTGCAATAAAGCTCCACATCAGGAAAGGCAGCTGAAAGCAGAACGGGTCAAAAAGGAAAACCCTTAAAGGGCCAAATAAGACTTGATCCGAAGCTAAAATGAGAATAATGGTGGCTCCTAATGCACTGCTATGGGAGGAGAGAGCATTGGTGTGCCACCACAAAGAAGGCTTGTGCTGAGTCACCACATAATGCACTTGCCTTAATGCTGGAATGCAGTGGACATAATATTATGTTTGCTGACTGGGAACAGTTGTGGACCAACGGTATGAAATTTACGGCATGTAATGCCTTAAGGGAGAATATTATGAAAATGATATATAGGTGGTACATGACCCCAGTCAAGCTCACAAAAATTTATCACTTGCCTGACAATAAATGTTGGAAATGTAAAGAAAATGAAGGTACATTTTTTCACCTTTGGTGGACGTGCCCAAGGATTAAGGCTTTCTGGGAAATGATCTATAATGAATTGAAAAAGGTATTTAAATATACCTTTCTGAAGAAACCAGAGGCCTTTCTCCTGGGCATGGTCGGCCAATTGGTGCCAAAGAAGGACAGAACATTCTTTATGTACACAACAACAGCAGCAAGAATACTTATCGCAAAGTATTGGAAGACACAAGATCTACCCACTCTGGAAGAATGGCAGATGAAGGTGATAGAGTACATGGAATTGGCAGAAATGACCGGCAGAATCCGAAACCAGGGAAGAGAGACGGCGGAAGAAGATTGGAAGAAATTCAAGGACTATCTTGGGAAACATTACAAAATTAGTGAATGTTAGAATGATGTTGGTTAGAATTTAAGTGGTTATCAGCTGTAATGATTAAGATAATGGGGGGGGGGAGAAAGAAAGGTGGAAAATTAAGTGAAAATCAATGGCGAGGATTTGCTGAATGAATAATTTGAATTGGAATACAAAAAGGGGAGGTATGAGGAGGTCTGAGAAGTAAGTTAAAAGAAAATAAGTGAATGGAATTAAATGTGTTTTTATTTTTGTATTTTTGTTTTTTGTATAACGTTTGAAAAGTTAATAAATATATTAGAAAAAAAAATGCAGAGAAGACTTCCTGCCAAAGTTGCTGTGGCATAGGCAAGCTAGTATGGAGGAAAGTGATTCTTCAGGTATTTGGGTTCTAAGTCATTATCACTAGCACCTTGAATTTGGCTCAGAAGAAAATAAAGAGCCACTGCAATTTTCAGAATCAGCTTAGTATGATTTCATCTGGCTAAGCCACCAAACACTATGGCGGTCATATTTTGTACCCTAGGAGCCAACTCCTAGAGGCCATGGGAGCTTCAGACCCCACAATAAAGTATTTGAGGGGGCTGGTCCCCCACAAAGTTGGTGGGCATTCCCATTCCAATGGTGTGTGTGCACTGCGTCATGTGATTGATTATGCAGGGTGGGGCTTACCTGGGCCTCCACAGTATTTTATTCAAGTTGGCACCCTTGTTCTGCACTACTTGAAGCCTCCAAGGCCAGCTCCATGTATGACACATTAAGCAATGCAATAGGGAGGTTACCAAATCATGGGTCACCGTAGGAAGACTATTTCTGCTCAGGAATGGTCAATAGGTGACATATCAGTTGAAGTTGAATAAATGCACTCGTAGGGACTTTATGACTCAGAATTGCTACTCCATTATAAGCAAGTTGGAGAGCATAGGGGGGTACACACATTTCTTGGCAGTGATTGGATTAGATTAGAATAATTTACTTTGCTTACTGTGTCTAAATTGGTTTCATATCGAAAAGCCTGACACACTGATTAAGTTAACAGTGATTTTTTTCCATATTCATAGGAAGTTTATTTCATTTGCCGCTATAATAAGACAGATTAAGCCAGCATTGATGGCCACTTCGCCTTATGAGCTCCCTTATGATGAAATGGCATTTCAATCAGCGGGCAAGGAATGTGTTGCAATACATGCATGGATGCTACATAAACATACAGCACCAGTTAATATGTACACATGGTTTCCAGCTGGACTTTACAAAAATAGCATTCAACATTGTGTATATATATATATGCTTTCGTAGATTTTCACGGGTACAGGAATGCAGGTTTTGGTGTCTTCGGGTGTCTTCCCGTGTAAGAGTTGGGGTGTCTAGGCGACGTTTCGACGAGGTCTCACTCGTCATCTTCAGGCTGGTGCTTTCGGCTTCTTGTTACTGGAACAGAGCAGGATCTCAGTGTTTGAGTTCCTATAAATACTGTTGAGGGGTGTGGTGTATAGCCTCCGACGTTCTGGGCAGAGAGGAAGTTCCCAGGTTAGTGTGCCTTTTCTTCTTTTGTTCCTTAATTACTTGAGGGATATCTTGAGTGATTTCTTGAGTGATATTCTTGAGTTATATATATATATATATATATATATATATATATATATATATATATATATATATATATTCCCAGCATATACATGGATGTTGGGTTCATGGGTTCCCCAGGCACATTCTAGTGAGCCTATCTTATGTTTTTATTTAAAGTTTTCAACATAAAATACAATAGAAATCAATCTAAAGAACAAAAATAATAAGAAACAGGAAAGGAGAAAAAAAAGATAAAAAGAACTATACATGGATGTTGGGTTCATGTGTTCCCCGGGCATATTTTAGTGAACTTTTCTAGAATATTTGTGACTTTAATTGTGACTTTAATTGAAACCCATATACCTAGGGTTCGTGGAACAGCCAGATTGTACACTGATTCTGGATTTTTGGGTGCTATTGTTTCACGAGGACATATATCCAGAAGAAAATGTGCCTATGATTGCAGTTTAAAGGAGTAGAAGGTTCTACAGTAGGGTTAGCCACCATGATGGCTTCCAGATATCATTGGATGCCAACTCCCATCAGCCCCAGCCAGCATGGCCAAAAGGCAGGGATGATAGGAGCCGTAGTCCAGGAACATCTAGAGGACCCATATTGGCAACTCCTGTTCCATAGAATTAAAAATAAACTCAAAAAAATTGGGAAATATCCATAGGTCAGTGATAGAGCAATCCGACTTTCATACAGAAGGTGTCAGGTTCTCCACCATCTCCAGGTAGAGATGGGAAAGATCTGAAACCCAGGACAACTGCTGCCAGTGAGTGTAGACAAGACTAAGCTATGCCACTCCTGGTCTTTAGCAGGGGTGAATTTGCTACAGACACCCTTCTTGGAGGAAGACATGAGTTGGTGGGGATCACATGGACCAGTGTGTCCAATAGGAGAGGAGCGATCAAGCTGCTGTTTTAGAATGCAGCCGTTTACATGCCCAGCAGAGTAGATAAATGTTCCCCTAATATACAGTGGTATATACCAGAAAGAAATGGATGTCTTGTACACCCCAGGTAGTGTGGTTGCTGACCTTGAGCCAGACATCCTGGAGAGTGAAGTCAAATGGGCCTTAGAAAGCACTGCTAATAACAAGGCCAGTGGAAGTGATGATATTCCAGCTGAACTATTTAAAATTTTAAACGATGATGCTGTCAATATGCCAGCAAATTTGGAAAACTCAGCAGTGGCCAGAGGATTGGAGAAGATCAGTCTACATCACAATCTCAAAGAAGGGCAGTGCCAAAGAATGCTCCAACTACCGCACAATAGCACTCATTTCACACACTAGCAAGGTGATGCTTAAAATTCTACAAGGCAGGCTTAAGCAGTATGTGGACCGAGAACTCCCAGAAGTGCAAGCTGGATTTAGAAGGAGCAGAGGAACCAGAGACCAAATTGCAAACATGCGCTGGATTATGGAGAAAGCTAGAGAGTTCCAGAAAGACATCTACTTCTGCTTCATTGACTATGCAAAAGCCTTTGACAGTGTCGACAACAGCAAACTATGGCAAGTTCTTAAAGAAATGGGAGTGCCTGATCACCTCAGCGGTCTCCTGAGAAATCTCTAGGTGGGACAAGAAGCTACAGTTAGAACTGGATATGGAACAACTGATTGGTTCAAAATTGGGAAAGGAGTACGACAAGGCTGTATATTGTCTCCCTGCTTATTTAACTTATATGCAGAATTCATCATGCGAAAGGCTGGGCTGGATGAATCCGAAGCCGGAATTAAGATTGCCGGAAGAAATATCAACAACCTCAGATATGCAGATGACACAACCTTGATGGCAGAAAGTGAGGAGGAATTAAAGAACCTTTTAATGAGGGTGGAAGAGGAGAGCACAAAATATGGTCTGGAACTCAACATCAAAAAAACGAAGATCATGGCCACTGGTCCCATCACCTCCTGGCAAATAGAAGGGGAAGAAATGGAGGCAGTGAGAGATTTTACTTTCTTGGGCTCCATGATCAGTGCAGATGGTGACAGCAGTCACGAAATTAAAAGATGCCTGCTCCTTGGGAGAAAGGCGATGGCAAACCTAGACAGCATCTTAAAAAGCAGACACATCACCTTGCCAACAAAGGTCTGTATAGTTAAAGCCATGGTTTTCCCAGTAGTGATATATGGAAGTGAAAGCTGGACCATAAAGAAGGCTGATCGCCAAAGAATTGATGCTTTTGAATTATGGTGATGGAGGAGACTCTTGAGAGTCCCATGGACTGCAAGAAGATCAAACCTTTCCATTCTTAAGGAAATCAGCCCTGAGTGCTCACTGGAAGGACAGATCGTGACACTGAGGCTCCAATACTTTGGCCACCTCATGAGAAGAGAAGACTCCCTGGGAAAGACCCTGATGTTGGGAAAGATGGAGGGCACAAGGAGAAGGGGACAACAGAGGACGAGATGGTTGGACAGTGTTCTCGAAGCTACAAACATCAACCTGACCAAACTGCGGGAGGCAGTGGAAGACAGGACGGCCTGGTGTGCTCTGGTCCATGGGGTCACGAAGAGTCGGACACGACTAAACGACTAAACAATATACAGTGGTACCTCGGGTTAAGTACTTAATTCATTCCGGAGGTCCGTTCTTAACCTGAAACTGTTCTTAACCCGAGGTACCACTTTACCTAATGGGGCCTCCTGCTGCCGTTGTGCTGCTGGAACCTGATTTCTGTTCTTATCCTGAAGCAAAGTTCTTAACCTGAAGCACTATTTCTGGGTTAGCGGAGTGTGTAACCTGAAGTGTATGTAACCTGAAGTGTATGTAACCCGAGGTACCACTGTACCTTAATTCAAACTCACCTGCCCATATTTACATGATTTGCTTGTTGTCTGGCAGATCTTTGTAACTATTTTTAAATAAATATGGCCTTTTTCACCATTACTTTGACTCTCCAGTCATCTTCCAGGGCGTGTTGACAGTTCATTTACTTTTACCTTTGATTGTTCATCACTCAGATGGTACTGTTAATTGGGCAGTATACAAATGACACTGATAAATAATTGATATTTATAATAATTATTATCTGAATTCCGCCATGATGACTAGTTCAATGCTATGTCTCTTCAGGCCCACCAGTCTGGGCCCTGTATGTTCTACTATTCATTCCTAAAGTTAAATCTATTTGAGGACATTTTGACCTGAATGCAAAGAACCTCTGCAGCCCCACTATCTTTCTTTATCGTGTTTTATTCTATGCCTTTATAGTGGTGTAGATTTCAAGGTTAGCTCATCAAACCTGGCCTGCTTTATAGCATAAGCCAATCGAATCTTCTCTGTTTATTACTGTACCAAACTAATTAAATTGCATTTGTCAGAAACATACCTTTTAGAAGTGCTTTGAAAAACGAACTTGTTTCACACTCTCAGCCACCCACCTTATTCATTTAATTTCTCCACAGTTTTTAGAAACATGGGCATGGGCAGCAGTGGGACTCTAAGTGCAATGGCTTTGATCTAACAGTCTATTTGTTTTGATTTCTTATTCATTGCCTACCCACGGATTTTCATGTCTCTGGCAAGATTAAACCCTAAAAGGAAAGTAAATAAGCAAATCCAGTAAGGTAAGTAATGAAATCACAGTCCAATTTAATTCCCAACTTTCAAGATGATCCAAAATAGCCCCCACACTAAGACCCCATCAGAAGGTTCCAGGTTCAAAAAAAAAAGGAGGAAGAAATATCCCTCTAAATGAAAACTTGGAAAGCGGTTGCCACTCAGAATTGATAGTCCTGAGCAAAACGGAACAGAGTGAATCAGTGTGATGGAGCAATCTAAGGGTGGTGGACATGGTGAGATTCTGTGGTAGACCGACCACCACATTCTAAATCTTGCTGGCTTACAGCGGAGGTAGACGCTTGATTTTCCTTTCCTGCTGTTTTCTTTTCACCTCCCATTGCAATCGGTGGGAGAAAATTTTGGGGATGACGTGGTGTGGGTGTCAGGAGAGCAAGTGGACTTAGGAACCTGCATATCACTGTGCATCCCTGGTAAGCCCACCACTACTTGACCACAGAATACTCTCCTTCAGTCCCCACCATGAGCAGAACACTGTCAGCAGGTCAGCCATGGCCACTGAGCTTTTGGATGGGTCCCTTGCAGTATAATGGTGCCTTCTCTGCTAGCAAAGCAAAGCAACACTGAAAACTGCTTCCTGCAACCTCTCAGCCAGCCTAGGGCATACTGTCCAAGGAGAAAAAACTTGCCCATGTGAAGACCACCTGGTGGAAACCCTTACACATATGGTTCTTAATTGCAAACTATATGCTGATCTCCATCAGCAATTTCCAGATCAACTCTGCATCCCCACATGGAAACCAGAGTTGGAGGTCATATGTTTTCTATTACTGGGGCATGATCAGGAGCTCACTAAGTTAGTGGCAAAATATCTCTATTTTGGTTTTTTGTCGTCGAAAGACATTGCAGACGTCTGATCTCCCGGGAGACCTAGAGATGTGACGATAGACTGCTCTGCCTCCTTTCTTTTAGCAAATGTTTTGTGCCACCGGGAAAGTGGTAATTCTGTATTGATTTGTTTTGGATGTTTGTATGTGATGCCAATAAAAGGTTTGATGATGATACTGTCTAACATTTCTCTGATGAAAATAGGGGCGTCCTTTTCTGTTGTTGTTGTTGTTGTTGTTGTTGTTGTTGTTGTTGTTGTTGTTATACTCCACCCATCTGACTGGGTTGTTCCAGGCACTTTCGGTGGCTTCCAACATATATAAAAACAGAATAAAACATTAAACATTTTTATTTTTATTTTTTTTAAAAAAACCTTCTACATACAAGGCTGCCTACAGATGGCTCAGGGGTTGGTTAACTCTATGCCCTTAGTCATTTCTCCCATTAAAACAGGAACGTCCTAAGAAAAAGCGGGACATTCCAGGACCAAATCAGAAACTGGGATGGCTTCTGTAAATTTGGGACTATCCCTGGGAAACAGGGACACTGGGAGGGTCTCCTAGGGCCAACTACAGGAAAGCTCCCAACTTTATACTTTCCCCTCAAATTTCAAGCTAAGTTCAGATGCCAATACATATGTCAACAATATTGCAACGATAAGCAGTGTTTAGGGATTTATTCTGCAAGTCCTTTGTGTTCAATTGGGCTTGGTGCCAGGTAACTGTTCATAGGCCTGCAGCCTCTACACCATTAAAAACAAAAACAAAAAAAAGTAGAGACTCAAATGCATCCATTTGACCTCATTGCATCTCATTACATTTGCTAACCATCTGCATACTATCCCTTGCTTTTTCCTGTAGAACTACTTGCAGTTGTTAACAGTCATCAACAGGTTTACCATACCCATTGAGTCAATCGCCCATCTCCTACTACCCTCCTGGGGGGAAAAACCCACCCCACCCTCCCACTATATATAAGGGTCTGGTGACTTCTGTTTCAGTGTATCTGAAGAAGTGTGCATGCACACGAAAGCTTATACCAAGAACAAACTTAGTTGGTCTCTAAGGTGCTACTGGACATTTTTTATTTATTTTTTTCGACTGCATCAGACCAACATGGCTACCTACCTGCATCCAGCAGTTGTGCTGCTCCTGTTTAAGAAATGCCTGTGCAATTGTGTATATGCGGAGTTGAGCCAGTGTATACTGACAATTTTATCCCCATTAACTTGCGAGGAATAATTTACTATTCTTGCGCCAGTAATCCTGTGGTTTGGCAATCGATACTTGGCCTAGTTTTACTCTCACGAAATGAATTTGCAACAGCATCCTTCCACATGTTTTATATTATAGAATATGGATGGTTTTACTAATGTGACACACTCCTCTCCACCACACGCACATATTACCTTCTTACTTTTTCAGCACAGGGGATAATCTTTTGTTTTTGGTATAGTTGTATTCCTTTTTAGTTCGTCTACAAGCGTACAAGATACTGGCCTAGAGGATAAGAAAACTTAGCTTAAGGAAGTTCACAGCAGGAAAGTTTCCTTCTCCACTTCCACCACTTCTGCTCTGAAGAAGTGTGTCTTTGGAGAGTGAAGGGTGGGCCATGGATGTGGAAATCTGAAACGATGGAGGGAAAATCAGAATTAAAACCTACATCCGCATAGAGGACTGTTTACATCACTGCCTCCTGGTTTTGAGTGGATGTTTCAGACATCTTCAAGAAGGTTTCGTATTGCCAGCTCCCAAGACTGTGGCTTTGATGGATGCTCTCTTTCATCTATTAAGGTGTTCACCAATCTATTCTTTTCTCCCCTTGACTTTCTAATTCTGCTATTCTTTCGACTCCTTTTCCTTCTGTGAATTCATTACGTCTAGGGGGACAGAATTAAGGCATGAAGGCATGGAAGAGACAAGAATGGTCATTATTTTTAATGTCTTTGTTAAAAGATCTCTAACCAAGACCAGTACACCCACACACCCACACACACATACACACACACCGACATTTACAAACACAGCCTCTTTTCTCTGTTTTCCTCCAGTGAGAACCAAGCTCAAAACAAAACATTGGTGGGCAATGGAGCCTTTTTATATCAGAGCTGACAATACAACACACACTCTTGTTTGTTTGCAAAGGAGTTACAATATGGCTTTTGACTTTTTAACCTCCAGTTCTCCCATGTGGAAGATTCTGAAATCCAGCATGAAGGAAACCAACAACCACATGAATACTGGGAAATTTTCACTTATGTCTCTCCTGTTCTTCATTAGCAGCAATGTTTATTTTTGTACCTTCCTGTGGAAGCAAGAACAACTGACTGGTGCACAAACAAGCAGCCCAGAATTCTTCTTCCTGAGCTGCCTTGGAAAGCGGATGGCCTCTCCTCTCATTATTAACTCTTCACCAACTCAGCACATTAAGGGTCTGTTTGTGCATTGATCTTCATAGCCCAACCCAACTCCAATTGTTTTTGTTGTGCACATGGTAAAAAGCACCATTTGAATCCCTGGATGAAATAAGAAAAGTACTTTTGATATCTCTGTTTACATAATTCCCTCCTCCTTCTTCATCGAAGTCTCACATCCATTCTTCTTCAAGTTCTCTCCAGTGTTCTCTGTTGTTTGAAAAATTGTCCAAACAATGAGTCCTATAGGAAAAAGCAAGGGATAGCTTGCAGATGACCAAAAATAGCTTTAGCATATGTAATGAGAGAAGAATCCAATATCTTTATTCAGACCAGGTCTTTCCATAGTTTTCAGTTTAGTAATAAGTTGTAATTTAGCAACTTCTCTTTCAAGTCTATTTCTGAAATTCTTTTGTAATAAGACAGTTGCTATGAGATCCTGTACTGAATGTCCTGGGAGATTGGACTGTTCTCCTACTGGCGTCTCTGTCTTGTGATTCCTGATGTCCAATTTATGTCCATTTATCCTTTGGTGTAGGGTTTGGCCTGTTTGTCCAATATAGAGAGCTGAAGAGCACTCCTGGCATTTGATGGCATATACAATGTTAGAAGATGAGCAATTAAATAGGCCTGAGATGGTATGTTTGATGTTGTTGGGTCCAGTGATGGTGTTGTCGGGGTTTATGTGGCAGCAAAGTTGGCATCTGGGTTTATTGCAGGCTCTGGTACCAGTGTCCATGTTGCTGTATTATTGTGGATGAGGAGTTGTTTAAGATTGGGTGGCTGTCTGTAGGCAATGAAAGATCTTCCTCCCAGAGCTTGAGAAAGTCGTCGGCAGGTTTACCATACCCATTGAGTCAATTACCCATCTGCTACTATCCTGCTGAGAAAAATCCCACCCCACCCTCCCACTATATATAAGGGTCTGGTGACTTCTGTTTCAGTGTATCTGAAGAAGTGTGCATGCACACGGAAGCTTATACCCCGAACAAACTTAGTTGGTCTCTAAGGTGCTACTGGACAATTTTTTAATTTTTTAATTTATTTTGACTGTGTCAGACCAACAGGGCTACCTATGTCGCTCTGATGTTTGGTTGCTGCATCCATTTAAGTCCTGCTGTTAGTTTTAGATTGTCCACCCATCACATGGGCGGTCATCCTTTGGAACTTTTAAAATTGTAGGGTCTCCACACTAGCACTGCTTTATTTCATTAACACAAGTCATCCCTTGCTATATGCTCTGCATATGTCCATTTTAGCTTTGCAGCCTTTTCCACAACCGTCGTAACTATTGACCTCTGCTGTTCCCAATCATTATAAAATCATAGAATGAAAGGGACCACAAGGGTAATTGAGTTTAAGCCCTGCAATGCAAGCATACTTTGCCCATTGTGAGGCTCAAACCCACAACCCAGAGATTAAAATTCTTACACTTTCAAGATCTCTGTCAAGGAATGACAACCAAATCAGCCAGAGCCCCCAATTGTGGATCGAGGGCCCGACCCCGCTATGTGAAATAAATACACAGGACACGTGATATAAGGTTAATGGGCAAGAAAAGGCCACAACTTTATTGATTACAGCAGTGAAAAGGTATTGGCTTAGGCATTGGATGACTATAGGTGGTGGGTTTATTCAACAGTAGGTGGAGCCTGTTGATGCTCATCCAACTATAGGCTCACCCCCTGATGTCACCGAGGGTCGTGCCATGGCCTCCCGCCACACAGGCATTGGACAGAACACACGACCGCCAGATTCCTTTAACGGAATAACCCACAGTAGATAGCATAGGCGATGGCCACACCTAGCCCTTGACTCAGCACAACACATGAATCCAATGCCTAACCTACCCACCAATACCACAAAAGTTGTGACGATTGCTACGAGGCCCCAATTGCACTATACTTTTTTTTCAAATAATAATGATAATAATCCACACAAAATTTGTAAAAATAGTAAAATAAGAAAAACTATTCCCACATTCCCCACACGTCACATTTGAAACTGGCCTCAGCTGAACAACCAGACAATAAAAAATATTGTCCTATGGGGGGAAATCTGTATCTCTTTCAGGGAAGAATTTTGATGCACCTGATTTCTTTCCTTCTTTTGTATTTCCTACCAAGTTTAGGTTAATTAAAGACCAAAATCATCTTTTTAAAAAAGAAGAAGAAGACATCATGTGGATGCAAAGGAAGAGCTTGCTTCTGAAACTAAAAAATAAGGGAAACAGACTTGTCAGCCCGGCTAATGGCTCTGAATATTGATCAAACAGATTCTTTATTAGATTTTTGAGACAGATGATTGCAGTTTAATACCTAGCTAATGATCATTCTTATGCCAGTCTCAGAAATGATAATTACTTTATGATTAGCACCATGATTGAAATCGGTGTAATTTTTACCCCCTCAAGATGTTCCTGATGACTTCTCTCTCCAGACAACATGTTGTCATGAATGGCTGATAATTATTATGGAAGCGCAAAAAAAAAGACCAAGTAATTTCTCCATAAACCTTTTACTTTCTCCCCCTCCCCTCCCTAACCTTCTTTATTCTTCTTACTCTTTCTACATCCACATAGAGTACTGTTCACACCATCATGATTCAGACATCTTCAAGAAGGTTTCGTATTGCCAGCTCCCAAGACTCATGGCTTTGATGGATGTTCTCTTTCATTTCTTAATGTCTTCACCAGTCTGTTCTTTTCTGCCCTTGACTTTCTAATTCTGCTATTCTTTAGTCTCCTTTTCCTTATCAAATTCACTCAGTGGCCATCATTCACTGCATTATAGTTCGACTGTGGCTCTGCCTTTTCCATACCTGGTTGACATGCAGAAGAGCAGGTGCCAGGTGTAATTGATGGCAGATGGCAATGCTAAGTTCAAGCAATTTTACTACCTTGTTGTAGCATTTGAAGACAGATAACACTGCTTTTGCACAGGTTAGATGCAGTATCATTATCTTAGGGGCACTGGACTACAAGTTTGAGGTCAACTTGTTTTTAGGTATTTGTTGTTTGTAGTCAATGTTATTTTCTTTAGTTAAAGAGGTGCCAGAACTCACCACGAATGCCTCGCTTGTTCTCTGATAATGGCAATGGCACCCACCCTTTTTCTGGCTGTAAAAAGCCTTGTTTGTAGTCTTAGTTTTCTGCTCAGGGTTCTTCAGTGGGTCAATTTTGCTTACATTTCTCTTGGTTTGTCACGGGAAGGAGCTCACAAATTAAGAGTGAACCCTGTTTTATGTGTTTAAATTCCAAAAAAAAATCATTTTATTTGGTTTTATATGCTGCTACGTGCTTTTACACTACTGATTTTATGTTAGATTTTTGTTGTAATGATATTGTTTATTATTTTTAGAGGGTTTTTAAAAATATGTGGTTTATCAATGTTGTAAATAAATAACTAGGGACGCGGGTGGCACTGTGGGTTAAACCGCAGAGCCTAGGACTTGCCGATCAGACAGTTGGCAGTTCGAATCCTTGCGACGGGGTGAGCTCCCATTCCTCGGTCCCTGCTCCTGCCAACCTAGCAGTTTGAAAGCACGTCAAAGTGCAAGTAGATAAATAGGTTCCGGTGGGAAGGTAAACGGCGTTTCCATGCGCTGCTCTGGTTCACCAGAAGCGGCTTAGTCATGCTGGCCACATGACCCGGAAGCTGTACACCGGCTCCCTCTGCCAGTAAAGCGAGATGAGCGCCACAACCCCAGAGTCGCCACGACTGGACATAATGCTCAGGGGTCCTTTTACCTTTAAATAAATAACTACCCCACTTTTCTTCTGTCATAGAACAACTTATGTTTCCCAGGTGCTCACCTATACAGGTACTGACCAGACCCAGACCTGCTAAGCCTCAAGAATGGAGTGGCTTCATGTGCTTTCAGACCATACACTGGGTCCACTATGACTACAAGATTCCTTTTCTGGGCTGTCACCACCAGCTCAAATGCCACCAGTGTATATGTGAAGTTAGTATATTTTGCTTCCATGTGCATGATTTTGCACTTACTATACTGAACTACATCTTTTATTTTAATGCACATTCACCAAACAGGAGTATTGCTATTGCCCCATTCCTGGTTTGGGGAAATGCTACAATGGGGCAGAAGGTTAGGAAATGGCTTTTGTATGTATATATAAGTTATGGCTTCTGCCTAAGTCTCTGTTTTTTCCAAAAGCGCAAGGGTGAGTTTGCTCAAGTGAGAATGGAAGATTTGTTTTCATTTTCTGTTAAGTCAGTGTGCTTCTAGGAAGCATTAAGAGACAAGTTAATGTTTACAGCAGCAGGGTTCCAGAAGAGAAAATGAGAGCACGCAACAGAACCAGAAAGAAAAAAAATCAACTGCAACCACCCTCAAGAAAATAAACACTATATTAAAAAAAATACTTCTACTAAATATAGTCAGAGATGAGTTAAGTGCTAATTGATTGTGCTATCATTAGGCTCAGTGTGTATTTTCATGCTGTTTCCATTCCACAAAAATAATGTCCTTAATAATTATCATCATTTTAAGACTTGCGGGTCTCTCAATGCATTGGGGAGGGGCAGACACAAACGCTACGATTATACCACATAATATTATTTCCACACAGCTTAGAGAAGAGAAATCAATTCAGGTAAAATTTGTCAGTGACATGAAATCCTTTAATCGCACTTCCCCAAAGTGATATTAACCAATGGCATAGAATGTCTGGATTATGAGCAGTGATACCAGGTGGGTCCAAAAAGAAACTTAAGGCGTGTCCATGGGATTTGGGGCTCCTGCCCTTTGAACTTGACATCTCACAACCTGCTTTTGAAAGCCCCCTTACTTTCAAAGGTAGGCTTCCAGCTGGCAGGTGCAGCTGGTGAGGGATGCTGTTTGAGAAAAGGAATCCCAAAACATTCTGGGGTATGTAGAACATTCTGCATGGCTATGTAGATCCTGCCCGAACACCTAATAGAATGTTTGTCTAGTATTGCCATGTGCTTCCTATCTCTACTCCTGGTAATGTTATTTGAATATTGAAATACTTTATTGTCACTTGTACAACTTGTATACAGTGAGACTACACAAGCACCCCCCACTCAGCTCTCTTAGTCTTAATTCCCCTCGTTTACTGAATTACACCCACCAAACCCAAAAATCAGTTGCCCTGTGTGGTGTAGTGGTTAAGAGCGGTAGTCTTGTAATCTGGGGAACCGGGTTCGCGTCTCCGCTCCTCCACATGCGGCTGCTGGGTGACCTTGGGCCAGTCACACTTCTCTGAAGTCTCTCAGCCCCACTCACCTCACAAAGTGTTTGTTGTGGGGGAGGAAGGGAAAGGAGAATGTTAGCCGCTTTGAGACTCCTTAAAGGGAGTGAAAGGCGGAATATCAAATCCAAACTACTACTCCTCCTCCTCTTCTTCTTCTTCTTCTTCTTCTTCTTCTTCTTCTTCTGTTGCTATCTTTTCATTCAGCAGCCTAACAGCCCACGGATAGAAGCTGTTCTTTACCCTGTTGGTGTGACTAATCATGCTTCTATATCTTCTACCTGAGGGCAGGAGATCAAGAAAGTGCTGGCCAGGCTGTGAATAATCCCTGGGAATTTTCCTCACTCTCCTGAGGCAACATTCTTCCGTGATGTCTTCCTCTGAAAGTCTAACACCATCTCCTTTGTCTTGCAGATATTAATGTGCAAGTTGTTCCCTAGGCACCATGTAGATATTTTTTGGACCTCCCCTCTATACGATGATTCATCTCCACCTGTTATTAAACCCATTATGGTGGTGTCATCTGCAAACTTAATAATTGCAGTAGACGGGTCAGATGATACACAATCGTATGTATACAATGAATACAGGTAGGGACTTAACCAAATCATTGGGGGAAGCCGCCGGTCATGATGGCTATGCCTCCACAGTGTTGGAGGCAATACGCCTTTGTATACCAGTTGTGGGGTATCACAGGTGGGGAAAGTGCTGTTGCATTCCGGTCCAGCTTCTAAGCATCCCTTAGGCATCTCGTTGGCCACTGTTTGAACAAGAAAATGGGAAAGGGAATCAGTTACCCACTAGGGGAGAATGGTTATGTAAGTTTTCAGAATATTTAGAATTAGCCAAATTGACAGATATAATAAGACAAAAAACAAAAAGTGAAGTGAAAAAGGAATGGGGGTGTCTAAATGAATACCTTAAAAGCCAAGGTTCAAGGACAGAGATCTGGCTGAGTCTGGAATAACCTTGTGAAGTGAAAGGATAAGAAAGAAGGATTTATATCTAGATGCTAGGATAGGGATGATAAGGAAAACAGGAAAACAGGAAGACGCAATGAGAGGTAAAGGAGGTGTTGTGGGATTGGTGGAAGTCAATGTTTGTTTTTCTTCTTAGTGTTTATATTACTAACTTGTAAGATATGGATTTGTGGGGGGTTTTGTATGTTGGTTTTTGTGTATTGTTATTTTTTGATATTTTTTGTTTTGTTGTTGTGTGGAAAATAATAATAAAATTTATTAATAAAAAAAATAGAACAAGAAAATGGATTAGATGAGCCTTCAACCTACTGTATTCTAGCAGGGCTCTCCCTATGATCTTATTCAGGGCTTTTTTTCAGCCAGAACTTATCAGAACAGTTCTGGCACCTCTCCATTTCCATTTTAAGAGAAAGGGGTGGGTGTGTTTATGGTGAGTTCTGGCACCTCTTTTTCTAGAAAACGATCACTGATCTTATGGTACCTATCATATCCATACCTCCAGGGAATTCCTTATCTTATTATCTCTCCAGAAAAGATTTATGAGTAGGAACATAAGCGTTAAAGACCAAATGCGAAGTAAGGTACAAGCCTTTTTCATAACACAACTATCAAACTACTATTAAATACACTGGCTAACCAATTGGTGTACTAACCACATGAGAACGTATGCGCAGCAATTCCTTACATCGAAGTAGACACCAGCGTAGATATTGTCTCTGAGCAGGGAAATTATAACCCTGGAAGCAGTACAGTGGTACCTCGGGTTACATACGCTTCAGGTTACATACGCTTCAGTTTACACACTCCACTAAGCCAGAAATATTGCTTCAGGTTAAGAACTTTGCTTCAGGATAAGAACAGAAACCGGGCTCCGGCAGCGCGGCAGCAGCAGGAGTCTCCATTAGCTAAAGTGGTGCTTCAGGTTAAAAACAGTTTCAGGTTAAGTATGGATCTCCGGAACGAATTAAGTACTTAACCCGAGGTACCACTGTATGTGGCTTTTTGTGATATATTATATAATCTAGCCCCAACCTTTCTAACAGGGATTCTACTACCCTGCTTTAGGGTTCATTGGACTCTTCCCAATAGCCTAGTGGTGGTGGATTAGATAAGCTCAAAAATATTTTTGCATTTTATTCATTTATACCGGTTGTTTTTCTGGGAGGAAGGCTAGCTATCCTTCAAAATTCACATTTTCCAAAATTTTAACAGCCAAATATTGTCAGCAAAAAAAAATGAATATACCAGTGTGCACAAAATGAATATATTAGCAAAAATAACATGCAAAAATATGTTATATTAGGGGGAAATTATTTTGCAAAAATGTGAGTATTTGGCAAAAAAACATAGGGAAATGTGCATATTGATGAATTTTCATGGGGACAATCGCAAACTCCTGAAGAAATCTGCAGAACTGAACTTAAGATTGGGGTGGGGGGCGAGAATGAGAACCTGAGAGAAGCCAAAATTGACTGATTCGCCCATTCTTACCCATTTCATAGCAAGACAGAAGTGGCTGGCATTTAAACAAAAAACAATTCCACTACGCTTTGTACATTGTGCCTTTTTCTGTAGAGCACGTCACATTCCTCAGCTGAATCATTAGGAGTCGGAAGGATGTGCAGTGCGTTCCACAGCATCCTGGCAGAATTGATTTCATCGTCCCACGGGAGTCCTTCATAGAGTAGCCTAGCCTTGAATATTTCCAGCAGAGGTGATAACACATCCTCTCTTGCCAGCTTGTTCCATTTTCTCCAAAATTAACTTATATTTTTCTCTGCTGCATCTTAAAGCCAATTACTTTTTGTTCTGTCCGCAGCAACATGTGAGAATCAATCTCTGACAGCTTTTCATCCTGTCGGGGTGCCTGAAAGAGATCCTGGCGTGGAAACCACCACTGAATTTTGAGCGAGACTGCACTCCAGAACAGGATGTAAATCTTATATTTCTCTCTCTCTCTCTGTGTGTGTCTCACGCGCATCCCTAATTTGTATTCTTGCCTTGTTATAGCAACACGGAAAACTAAAAATTTGCAGGCAATGGGCTGGTATATTCCCCACTCATTCATTTCAGTCTTATGTCTCCTCTCTTTCTCATCCATATGTGGCATAACTGCCATGTTCCACTCCCCAGGGGTGCTTAAAACTACGGCAAGCTGTCTCCCTAGATAGTTTGTGGGTCATCCCTGGTGTAGGTCAGAGAAATACTCCCCCATCTCCCTCATTCTCTTAGACTGAGGAGGATGGCTGGGGCAGCTAAGAAGGGCCCTCACACTAATAATAATAATAATAATAATAATAATAATAATAATAATAATAATAATAATTTATTATTTATTATTTATACCCCGCCCATCTGGCTGGGTTTCCCCAGCCACTCTAGGCGGCTTCCAGCAATATATTAAAATACAATAACAGTGGTACCTCAGGTTACATACGCTTCAGGTAACCCAGAAATAGTGCTTCAGGTTAAGAACTTTGCTTCAGGATGAGAACAGATATCTTGTTCCTGCGGTGCGGCGGCAGCAGTAGGCCCCATTAGCTAAAGTGGTGCTTCAGGTTAAGAACAGTTTCAGGTTAAGTATGGACCTCCGGAATGGATTAAGTACTTAACCCAAGGTACCACTGTAATTCCTCAAATATTGAAAGCTTTCGTAAACAGGGCTGCCTTCAGATGTCTTTTAAAAGTTAGATAGTTGTTTATTTCCTTGACATCTGATGGTAGGGCGTTCCACAGGGAGGGTGCCACTACTGAGAAGGCTCTCTGCCTGGTTCCCTGTAACTTCACTTTTCGTGGTGAGGGAACTGCCAGAAGGCCCTTGGTGTGGGACCTCAGTGTCTGGGCAGAATGGCAGAGGCCTGGCTGGGAAGCTTAAAGCCTGCTGCTGCTACACGGGAGACAGATGGAAGATTGAGCAAGCTTGCTTTTGCCTGCTCTGGAGGGCAGAACCCATAGCAATGGATTCAAGTTACAGGAAAGGAGATTCTGATGAAACACCAGTAAGAACATTCTGACAGTAATAGCTGTTTGACAGCTCCCTTGGGGGTTTTTTTAAGTAGAGGTTGGATGTGTTGACATTTCCATTCCACCTTAAGGAGCAGACGTGTGGAACTGTTGATTGTCACATGTCTGTTTACATTCCAGCACAACTTGCTGGGAACTTCCGTTGTGTATAGCTTTTGCTTTTGGTTTTCTCTCTGAGAAGACAAGAGAGAGAGAGGACATGTTTCTTTGTCCTGATTTATGATTACTAAATCTGTAGTTGTAGTATGCTTCCACAAGCCTCATGCCTATTTTGTGTGCGCAGTTCACCCTGCTGATAGTGTGCCCTGGCTTTGAAGCCCGGGTCACTGATTTACATTGGGCAGTGGGACGACTGGAAGGGAATAGCTCAGCTGGGGCTAGCCAGCTGGCCTGCCGGTCCTCCGCATGCTGACAGGATGGCCATCTGTCATGGATGCTTTAGTTGAGATTCCTGCATTGAAGAGGATTGGAACAGATGACCCGCAGGGTCCTTTCTAACTGAACAATTCTCTGACTCTATGATACTAAGAGTAATAAGGCCAGATAGAAAGGCCTGGAGGGCTGCATTTTGCTCCTCAGTCTGATGTTTCCCACCCCTGCCTTACTTGGATGGAAGTCTCCTTGAGTCCACTGGGCTTTCTGCCATGTAACTGTGCATAGCATCACAACTTTTGCTCACATTTCAACAATTCCTAGAAGGAATTCAAAGTCCCTCACTACCTACTGTCTGATGCTTAGAAGTCCCAGGTATCTTTGCAAAGGAACCAAGTAGAAGATGCTGAAGATGATGGTGATGCTTCTGACAGAAGTCATCTTGAGAATGGCTTTTGCTGCTGGTGATGGTGGTGGAACCACAGCAAAATGCTTCTTTGAAAAGTCAGTCAGCTGCAACGGCTAAAGACCTGATACTAATGACTGAGAGGCCTGACATGTTCTTCTTTTCCCTCTCTCAGAGATAGTCATATCTTCAGTTTCAGGAGTAAACTTTTGTTGGATTTAAGCTGCATTGGGCTTTAACTGAAGAGCAAACAGATCAACAGCTTCTCATAATCTCATCACCTTCATCAAAATGCATATTTCCATGCAAGAGAAGCACTGGTCACAACCAAATCCATAGGAGTGCCTGTAATAGTTACCGCTGCCTCAGCCATTTTGTGAATCATAATTACTTCTGTAAAAACGCAAGTACTGAAATACAAACTTGTCTGCGAGCCACATTCCCAGGCTCAAAAGCCCAGCCCTCTATTCCTATGGTGTTTGAAAATGGTTTTTGTTATTCAGTGGTGAGGGGAATGACCTTTGTTCCTTAACGCGTTCCCAAAGCTGGGTCTTGGCAGCGAAAATATATCTGAAAGATGAGCTCTGAGTCTTCTTGCACAGGCCTGTCTCTGAGAGAAAAGTAGGAAAGGATAATATGGCCTAGCAGGCAAAAAGGAGAGATGGTATAGCCCCCAATTGAGCTGCATAATTCTTTCCAGAAGGGAAGCCTTTTGTAATAATCACACCAAAAGGCAGTGCTAGCCACATGCAAATGTGACTTGTTTCAGAAGGGCTTCTTTAATAAGATATTACAGTGCACCATTTTCAGAGTGCCTGTTTCCCATTGTGATCAATTAATTTAACAAGACAGAACATTTAATTACTATATTTCTGCGGCTGTGTTCTTCGGCAGTAATTGGTAGCTCATTATCCCTAGCCCCACCAATGTACTGCCATTCTCACTCCCCCCTTCCTTCCTTTTTTTCCTCATGGGCCATTAAGCCATGTAACAGGTACGTTGACACAAGGCAATTGCAAGGATATCCATGCCTTATTAAACTGGCAGAGGTACATCAACATTCAAAGAGACTTCGGGGAGAGAAGGCTGCTTGCTACATATGAGCCTGGAGGAACAATGCAAAATTGTGAAAGATCCTTGAACAGACCTCAAGATTCCCAAACAGCATGCAAGAACAGAAACACCAGTAGTCAGTAGATGCTGGTCAATTTGGCCAAATGGGCCACTGCTGGACCAACCTCAATCTGCTCTCAGCCAGCTCTGCCTGCCTGCCTCCTTACATACAGCCAGCTTATGGGATGGTGCTGTCTGTCAGCTTCTTCCTCCTTAATCTCATTGTTGTGCTTGTAGAATTCAACAGGGATGACGTTGGAGACAAAACTTGGATTAGCTGGCTCCATTTACTGTTCATCTCCCTGCCTTCAGCTTCACCAGTCCCAATGGGCACCAGCGACAACTGCTTGTGTTTTGATCATGATGTTAGATCCCAAAGCAGCGTTCCCCAACCTAGCGCCCTCCAGATGTTTTCAACTACATCTCCCAGCATTGCTACCAATGACCCTGCTGGCTGAAGCTCATAGGAGGACAACAGCATCTGGAAAGTATCATGTTGGGGTGAAAGGTGCTAGAATGTGAATTCAGTTGTGCATTCAATACATGGGTTTTCCTCAGTGATTGCAAGCCATCATATTTAAGAGGAACCAGGATTGACTCCAAGGGCTTGAGGGGAAAACTCTTATCTTAAACAGTGATCTGACTTTTAAAAGACATCTGAAGGCAGCCTTGTTTAGGGAAGTTTTTAATGTTTGATGTTTTATTCTGTTTTTAATCTGTTGGGAGCTGCCCTGAGTGGCTGGGGAAACCCAACCAGATGGGCAGGGTATAAATAAATTACTACTACTACTACTACTACTACTACTACTATCATCAAAACACAGACCAAGATTTCTACCATGTTCTCGCCCTATTCTCTGATTTTTCCAGTCAATTTTGCTATTTCTGCATACTCCATGAGTTTCTGCTGCCATTCTTCAACTGTGGGTATTTCAGGGCGACGAAGCATTCCAAAGAGATTGGATGAAATTTACAACATACATGGAAAAGGACTGTACACAAATAAAGACACTTGCGGGACTGAAATAGACCTCATAATGTTTATTAAAAATCATTCGTTTTGGATTTAAGAATATTGAACAAACATATTACAACAATTGAAGGATGTACAGTGGTACCTTGAGTTACATACGCTTCAGGTTACATACGCTTCAGCTAACAGACTCTGCTAACCCAGAAATAGTGCTTCAGGTTAAGAATTTTGCTTCAGGATGAGAACAGAAATCATGCTCTGGCGGCGTGGCAGCAGCAGGAGGCCCCATTAGCTAAAGTGGTGCTTCAGGCTAAGAACAGTTTCAGGTTAAGTACGGACCTCCTGAACGAATTAAGTACTTAACCTGAGGTACCACTGTACATTAATGAAGTTTTGAATAGTATTATTCCATAGTATTAAGTACACATAGAATGTAAGCATGATAAATGCATACATATAAAGAAAATATAGAGAAACCAGAAGAAGGAGGGAGGAAAGTATGAATTCGTTTAAAGTATTAAAGTAAAAAGAAATAAGGTATGTATTATGTATTATGATGGTGAAATTTGGAAAATCTGTAAAACCAATGAAGATCATTTTAAAAAAGAAAAGATTTCTACCATGTTGGTCAACCAAGGAGAAAATTATCAATATTTGTTTTAGACAGATAAAATTTCTTGTACCTCATGTTGTGTGGAGGAAAATATATATGGTCCAGCTCTCACTTCCATACATCACTACTGGGGAAACCATATCTTTAACTATACGAACCTTTGTCAGCAAGGTGATGTCTCTGCTTTTTAAGATGCTTTCTAGGTTTGACATTGCTTTTCTCCCAAGAAGCAGGCGTCTTTTAATTTCGTGGCTGCTGTCACCATCTGCAGTGATCATGGAGCCCAAGAAAGTAAAATCTAAAATTTCTTCATATAAAATTTCTTCATCGATGATACATCTTTTCTGAACACTTTGCCCTAGTACAGGGTTTCCCAAACTTGGATCTCCAGATGTTTTGAATTACAATTCCCATGAGCACTGGTTCTGCTAGCTAAGGATGATGGGCGTTGTAGTCCAACAACAGACAGAGACACAAATTTGGGAAACCCTGCACTTAGTATATGCATTTTGCGCACCGGGAACTGTAAACGTGCAAGAATGGCTGTGTTTCAGGTCACATATTGCTTCAGAAAGTGCAAAACAAGCCAGTTCACCTTTAAATGTGAACTGAATCAATTCCACCACTGCCCCGTCCCTACTGATGGCCTGCAGTCAGCCTGGTTGCCTGCAAGTTATGCCAGCTTGTTCTTTACAACGAGCTTCCTACATTTTTCTTCATAATTGATAATGGGAGAACATATTCTCCCAAGTGTTAAGGAGGGTCTCATCTATCAGGCCTGCAGCAAAGTGATTTACGAACTTCAGCAATGTGACAAAGCAGACTCAGCCACTGATGATGGGAATCTCTGAGCACTTGACAATTAGATAGGGGTTGGCAGAGGGAAGATGAAAGATATCAAGAGTAGTGGAACCCACTTAGTGTGAAACACTGTGAAAGTCCCAAGGAGCTCTGCTGCATTTCAATGAACTCTGCCTATTCTCTTCTAGAAAAGTTTCATTCCACTTGAAATCCCTGCGGAGGGCAGGAAATAACACCACACAGAGATGCAAGTGTTAACCGTTGCACATTTTGGAGACAGTTGTACTCACTCCCTTACTTCTGACTAGTTGAAACAAAAGCAGAGCGAAGCATTAATTTGTGATCCCATGTACAGTGGGATCCCACGTACCGCTGCCAACAGTGGTACCTCGGGTTAAGAACTTAATTTGTTCTGGAGGTTCATTCTTAACCTGAAACTGTTCTTTTTTTTAAAATAAATTTTTATTCAGATTTTCACAAATTTATACAGAACACAAATAAAAAAGAAAACAAAGTAATAAAACAATATAGAAGAAAAATACAAACAAAAAACACATATAAATTCTAATTTTTCTTTCTTGTGACTTACTTTCCCGACTTCCTCATACCTCCCCTTTCTGTATTCTAATTTCTTAAAAGATTGTCAGCAAATTCTTCCCTTACTTTTGACTTAATTTTAATATTATTTAATTTCTTTAAATTTCCCCTTGCCACAATTAACCCCTTAATTTTAATCCATCATCTCTCTAACATTCATTAATTTTACAGTATTTCTTTAAATATTCTTTAAATTTCCCCCAATCCTCTTCCGCCATATCTCTTCTCTGATCCTGGATTCTGCTCGTCATCTCTGCCAGTCCCATATAGTCTATCATCTTCATCTGCCATTCTTCCACGGTGGGTAGATCTTGCGTCTTCCAGTACTTTGCGATGAGTATTCTTGCTGCTGTTGTAGCATACATAAAGAAAGTTCTATCCTTCTTTAACACCACTTGGCCAACTATGCCCAGAAGAAAGGCCTCTGGTTTCTTAGGGAAAGTATACTTAAGTACCTTTTTCAATTCATTATAGATCATTTCCCAGAAAACCTTAATACTTGGGCACGTCCACCAAAGGTGAAAAAATGTTCCTTCAACTTCTTTACATTTCCAACATTTATTATCGGGCAGATGGTAAATTTTTGCAAGCTTGACTGGGGTCATGTACCACCTATAGATCATTTTCATAATATTCTCTTTTAAGGCATTACATGCCGTGAATTTCATACCGGTGGGCCACAACCTTTCCCAGTCAGCGAACAAAATATTATGACCAATATCTTGTGCCCACTTAATCATTGCAGATTTAACCATTTCATCTTGTGTATTCCATTCCAACAGCAATATCTTGTGCCCACTTAATCATTGCAGATTTAACCATTTCATCTTGTGTATTCCATTCCAACAGCAAATTATACATTCTTGCCAAATTCTTAGTACTGGGTTCTAACAGTTCAGTCTCTAGTTTTGATTTTTCCACCTGGAAACCGATTTTCCTAACCTGAAACTGTTCTTAACCTGAGATACTACTTTAGCTAATGGGGCCTCCCGCTGCCCCTGAGCCACCGCCACACAATTTCTGTTCTCATCCTGAAGCAAAGTTCTTAACCCAAGGTACTATTTCTGGGTTAGCAGAGTCTGTAACCTGCAGCGTCTATAACCTGAAGCATCTGTAACCCGAGGTACCACTGTACCAAGAAGTCCCCCGTGTTTTCTGCATTGTGGTCATTTCTTCAAGCTGAGAGCAAATGGATACAGACTACCCAGTGGCAAGTTAATATTTTGTGGGGCACTTTACATAGCTTTTTGGGGGACTCTATTCATTCAGGAAGGGATGTGGGTGGTGCTGTGGGTTAAACCACAGAGCCTAGGACTTGCTGATCAGAAGGTCGGTGGTTCGAATCCCTGCAACAGGGTGAGCTCCTGTTGCTCGGTCCCTGCTTCTGCCAACCTAGTGGTTCGAAAGCACATCGAAGTGCAAGTAGATAAATAGGTACCACTCCAGCGGGAAGGTAAACAGCATTTCTGTGTGCTGCTCTGGTTCGCCAGAAGTGGCTTAGTCATGACCCGGAAGCTGTACAATGGCTCCCTCAGCCAATAAAGTGAGATGAGCGCCGCAACCCCTGAGTCATCCGCGACTGGACCTAATGGTCAGGGGTCCCTTTACCTTTACTTTTATTCATTCACCTAAATAAATATGACCATGTCAAAATTAGGGACACATGAGACAATGATATTAACAATGTTTCTGCCTTGGCACTCTTCTTCCTCCCCTTCCCAAGCAACTTAGGATCTATCAGGGCTCCCCCCCCCCCAGCTGGAACTCTCAAGAACTCAGTTCCGGCACCTCTCAGGTGGGCACCATTACCATTATAAGAGAACAAGGAAGGCATTCCCAGTCAGTTCCGACACCTTTTTTCTAGAAAAATAGCACTGGGAACTATCCCTGCTGTGGGCCATATTTCAAAGGTAACATGTGTGTCCCTTGGCTGCAGGAGGTGGGGACTAATTCTGTGCATGCTGCTGAGGGCCTGAGGGCCTTGTTCCTGCCTCTCTCCACCTGGCCTAAGGTGGGGCCTGACTGCTGCCGCTGCTGCCCAGGAGGACTGGGGTATTTTGGGGAAAGTTTTCTTGGGAGTTTTTGCTGCTGTTACTGATATTAATTTTTCGTATCTTTATTTTTATGTGGAAATTGTTCAGTTTGGTTATGTAGTTTTTGATGTGTTTCATTTATTTTTATGACTACTTTGCTATGTTTGTAATTATGTAAATCTCTTCATATTGTAAGCCACTTTGAGCATTGTTTTAACTGTGGAAAGGTGGCATATGAATAAAATGATGAATGAATGAATGAATAAGGTAAAAGGTAAATGACCCATGGACGGTTATGTTCAGTCAAAAGCGACTATGGGGTTGCAGTGCTCATCTCACTTTCAGGCTGAGGGAGCCAGCGTTTGTCCACAGACAGCTTTCCAGGTCACATGGCCAGCAGGAGTAAACTGCTTCTGGTGCACAAAAAACTGTGACGGAAACCAGAGCGCATGGAAACATTGTTTATCTTCCTGCCACAGCAGTACCTATTTATCTGCTTGTACTTGTGTGCTTTCAAACTGCTAGGTTGTCAGGAGTTGGGGCAGAGCAATGGGAGCTCACCCCGTCACAGGGATTCGAACTGCCAACCTTCTGATTGGCAAGTCCAAGCAGCTCAGTGGTTTAGACCACAGCGCCACCCACATCCCTGAATGAATGAATATGTACAAATCCATCACTGATCGTACCCATGTGGTTCAGGAGATTAACATCTCACCTGTGCTATGGGGCAGGGGGATTAAGAGAATTATTCAAGGTCATATCCACATCATATATTCAAACTAAGGATGTGCATGACATCCCTGATCTGATTTTGGGCCCAATCTGGTATTTCAGAATGGTGTGACGCAACCCAACTCGGATCTGCCCCCAAACTGATTTGGAGGCCTGGCACAATCATCATCATCATCATCATCATCATCATCGTTTTATTTGTATGCTGCCTTTCCATAGTTGAAACTATACTCAAGGCAGCTCACAACATGACAAGATTTACATAATTACAAACATAGCAGAAGTCATAAACAAGAAATAAAACACATCAAAACGTACACAACGAAATGGAAACAATTCCCACGTAAATCATAAGATCTTAGACTAAAGATAGAACAACAATAATATCAATAACAGCAACAAGCTCTCTCAACCCCCCATAAACAATACTCCAGCCCAAGAATCTGTTCAACAGCTTCAGTTTTTGTAGCTGGAGTCAGTCCGCACTCCACTCTCCCAGGCCAGATGGGGAAAGGCCAGCAAGGCAGGGTGCAGGTCTTCCAGGGCTCACAGCCAAGATGGTATAATTTAAAACAACACAGAGGAAAATTAAAAAACAATTTAAAAGAGGAGCCCTCGCTGCTGAGCAGCAGCCACAGTACTTGTGGGGCCTGTCAAGCCCTGCCCCAAGCCAGGTGGAAAGAAGCAAGGGCAGGGCCCTACAGACCCTCAGCAGGCAGTCCTCCTGGGCAGCAGCAGCAGCAGTCCTTAAGATCATGCTGTCAGCGGTAGAGGTGGGCAGAGAAGGAGGCGTATCTCTCCTTCTCTCAACTTTCAACCACATATTTAATCTGGATTTTAAGTCCTAACAAGCATGTGAGGGTATGAGAAACTGCAGAAAGGGCATTTTGATTCATTTGGTTGGGTGTTGCTTCAGCTATAAGAACCAGTGAATACAGTGGGACTTGCTCCGAGTAGGGAAAATAGATTTGCAGCTTTATAGCCATATGGATTATTATTATTATTATTATTATTATTATTATTATTATTATTATGAATTCAAGTAAGGACTGCAGATAAGAAGAGAGCCATTTAACAGTTAGCCAGTTTCTTTGGAAAACAGAGCTTACTTGCCAAGATGAGAACGGCTTTAGTTGCAGGGACAGCAGCTTGCAGGACCCAGCCTGGGAGCTCTCCAAGGTCCTGAAGGTGCTCTGAATGGCTTGAATTCTTTATGGGATATTGCTGGGTTTCTCCTGTGAGCCTGGAGCTCATACAGGACAGGCACAGTTCCTGAGCAATGAATTATTGGTCTGTCTTACTCAGGGATAAGGTTTTCAACATGGGAATGAAAACCCTAATTGACCAGGGTTCCCTCTCATGTGTTGGAAAGCCTACAGGTGAGTAACGCAGCCCCCTTCAATCTAATGCTGATCTCATATTGACTGAAAAGAATGTCCAGACCATGAAGCATCATAGAGCAGGCATGTCCACAAGTAGATTGTGAACTACCAGTAGATCACTGGACGTCTGTGGTAGATCACTGGTAGATCACTGGCTCCCCTCAAAGAAGCTCAACAACTTAGGCTCCCCCCCAAAAAGCTCAACAACTTTGACCTGAACCCCCCCCCAAGGAAGTAGATCACTACCAGTTTTTAACTCTGTGAGTAGATCGCAGTCTCTTGGGAGTTGGCCACCCCTGTCATAGAGGGGTCTGTGCTGACACCCAAATATTCCTGATTTCCCATTTGCAGATTTATATTGAATTCCTTATGAGGGCTACTGCCTTTGAACCCAACAGGTTTTGTTCAGCTGTTATTGCCAATATCCACCGATAGACAGTCAGTTATTTTGTACTACTCCTGGTATAGCTACAACTACTAGTACTGAGCATGATTTATTTAGGTTCAGTAGTGTGCTAAAAGAAGACGAGTTATTCCTTGGCTCAAATTGTATTGCAGACAGCCTCACTCACTTTAAAACTAAAACAGCTCCTTTGCACAAGGGATTTCACTTGAGATGTGCACACACCTTTCCCCCTCTTGGCATGTTCTGCTTAGCAAATGAAGGTGAAAATTCAACTTGATGATCAAGATGCAACTGCTATGTGTGTAGCTCAGTTTTATTTCCTTTTATAGCTGTTCTAGCAATGGACGAGCACCTTCTATATCCTTGTCACAAATGTTCACAAAAGTACATCAGTGTAAAGTCTAAAATAGCACGAAAGCATCATGTAACTTTTTTAAAAAAAACCTGAAAATGAAACCAAGGATAGATGCATCTAAAGGTGTCCCTAATTAATGATCACATTCCTGAGAGCATAGCACCAACACAGCAAATTTCCACTCAACAAAATGTCAAGCACAGCACAACACCAGGGGGAACTTTTAACAGTGCCTTTAATTAAAGAGTATCTATGAGACCACACAGAATATATTGGTTACTGGGTGGCTTAGGTGCTGAAAGGTAGTCTCCCAAAGTTTCCAAAGATGTTTTCCGTTGGGTTTCTCTTCTGGTTTGCATATTGAACTGTGGGTTCTGGGGTGGAGGTGGGGAGACAGAACTTAAATTAAGCAACAAAAGGGAGTAACAAGAGTGTTTAAGATCGCTATTTATGCTGCACTGATAAATTTGCCCAGGTATAGCCTGGATTGGAATTGTGGTTTTTGATCAGAGTAAGTAGAAATATGAATAGGAAAAAAACTGTGGAGGACCATTGTCTCATTTGTAACAGCATGGCAGGTTTGAGTGGCACTTAGATTGATACAGAACACTTTTTTATTATTATTATTTTTAAAAAAACAACACACCATAAACACATCTTTGACTTGGTTGATGTCATGCAATAGCACTTCAGGAAATTCTGTCCAGTTCCAATCAATTGTTGTGCAGCGATAGATCACAGCGACAACTGTTTCTCATTTGGAATGCCCAGGGGAGTCATGTGCTGTTCACACTTTGTCTCAAAGATTCCTATTGTTCCACACATGACTTGATCAATGCCAAGTATTCTGCGGAACAACCCAAGCAAAGTGTGGGAGCATGGATATCT
The DNA here is from genome assembly GCF_965112155.1 of Podarcis liolepis. Taxonomy (NCBI): domain Eukaryota; kingdom Metazoa; phylum Chordata; class Lepidosauria; order Squamata; family Lacertidae; genus Podarcis; species Podarcis liolepis. The sequence continues at coordinate 59,599,651 of NC_139562.1, read as the reverse complement.
GCCTGGTGTTTTGGTGTGTTATATAGATTTCCTAAATATTCTTTAAATTGTCTGAATTGAAACTTTGCATGTAAAATGTTTGAGGCCCTCCAGAAAGATGATTAGTTTCTTACATTAATGCTTGGATGTCCTAGGTAGGGCAAGGACAACAGGAAGAAGGCCAAGCTTAGGCTTTCTGTTGCTTTTCATGTAAAAAGTTTGTCCTGAATCCTTCCCAAGAGTTTTATAACAATAAGTCCAATCCTATCCAGATTTAGGAGAGGAGAGGATACTCCTCCAGGAGAGGAGGGGATACAGATGGACAGGGCATTGTTGTTGTTGTTGTTTAGGACATGGGTAGGCATACTAAGGCCCAGGGGCCAGATCCGGCCCACAGACAGTCCGGGAACCAGCGTGTTTTTACATGAGTAGAAGGTGCCCTTTTATTTAAAATGCATCTCTGGGTTATTTGTGGGGCATAGGAATTCATTCATTTCCCCCAAAAAATATGGTCCGGCCCCCCACAAGGTCCGAGGGACAGTGGACTTGCCCCCTGCTGAAAAGGTTTGCTGACCTCCTGATTTAGGACGTCCCTATTTTCATCGGAGAAATGTTGGTGGGTATGAAAACAGCACTTTAAATTGGGCTTAGAAATGCTCTGGGAAGCCAGCATAGCTAGTGTGGAATGTGCTAACTGATTGAAGTTTCCCAAAATAAACATAAGAAGGTGCCTTGCATCGAATCAGACCAATGTTGTCCACATTGGCAGAGGATTTTTTTTCCAGCGTTTAAGGCCAGGAACATTCCTAGCCCTAGCTGGATATGCATGAGATTGAACCTGCATGCAAAGCAGATATTCCACTGCTCAGCTACAACCCCCATCTGTCTCTTCCATTTATAGGTTTGCAAGCATGGTTTTATATCGGTGCAAAGCCAAGGCTCATTCTGGAATTAAGAATGACATTTGGACGCAGCTGTCTTGGAGGAAAAAATTTGTCGTTTGCTGGATCCTCTAGTTGAATGTGCTGTTTTAGAAGCAGAGGCGCAGCTCTGCTATCACACATACAGGTGATATTCTGTCATGGCAACAGTGTGCATTGGAGCAAAAGTGTGCAGATTTACAAGCTTTCCATTCAATTTTATAATCAGAATGCTTCAGAATCTGTAAGGAAAACCAATGTCTATAATTCCAACTGCTCTGGGATCGCTAAGACACATTTTCATAGATATTTCTAGATGCATCAACAGAGGCACAAAACTTTGGAGGATATTGGAATAAAACAAAGAAAACTGCGGAGGAACTGAGCAGGATTCAGACTCAGGTTTTTTGTTTACTTTCCAAAGAATTTGTCTCCATTAATGGTGAAACTGGCATCTTTAGAAATGTTTCTCCACCCTTGCAAAGAACCACTCTTCAGTGTGAGCGCCTGCTTCCTGGAACTCTATGTCTATACACTTTAGGCAGATTCCTTCAGTGTATTGTTTTCAGTGTCTGCTGAGAAAGATTTTGTTTAGGTAAGACTCCCCAGGGATGCTATTTTATTAAGCATATTTGCTTTTCAACTTCTTATTTTTCCTAGTTTTCATTAAACACTATGTCTATTTGCTTTTAAAGTTTGATTCATTTTTTCTTATGACCATTTTATATTGTTTTATGTAAACTACCTAGAGGTTTTTGTTAATTAAGCAATATATATATATATATATATATATATATATATATATATATATATATATATATGCAGGTTTTGGTGTACCCGTGAAAATCTACGAAAGCATATATATATATATATATATATATATATCTTGTGAAATAAATAAATATCACAGATGTCAATGCTTGAGGTGGGCAAATTTCTCAGTTTCAGTTTTTCTCAGTATCTTATTATTCCAACCTTAAATTCTATAGTCCCCATTTCTACCTCAGCTTGTGATTTTTTTAAAAAAAAACCTCATGAAAATTTCATTGTTTTGCGCAAACACACATTCTAACATGCAATTTTTGACTAATATACACATTTTCCCCCAGCAATTTCCCCTAATATAATGCATTTTTGTATGGTGTGTGTGTGTGTGTGTGTGTGTGTGTGTGTGTGTGTGTGTTTACTAATACATGCATTTTAATGCATACTTTACTATATGCATTTTTAAAACACTTCACATGTCTGGAGGACAGCATTGCAAAATTCATGAAAGTGTGGATTTCAAAGGATGGCTGTGTTTCACTTTCCATATTATTTTACAAACTTCCAACTAAATATGTTCACCTTTCAATACCAACTGAATCAATTTTCTCCCCCATGTCTATACATGAAGTGTTGCTTTAGATGCTAGCATTTAGTGTTTGTTCATATGGATATCCTACTGTAAGGATGATAATGACTGAACCCATATACAGTGGCACCTCGGGTTACATACGCTTCAGGTTACATACGCTTCAGGTTACAGATACCGCTAACTGAGAAATAGTGCTTCGGGTTAAGAACTTTGCTTCAGGATGAGAACAGAAATCGTGCTCCGGCGGTGTGGCAGCAGCAGGAGGCCCCATTAGCTAAAGTGGTGCTTCAGGTTAAGAACAGTTTCAGGTTAAGTACGGACCTCTGGAACGAATTACGTACTTAACCTGAGGTACCACTGTACCTACACAGAGCTATAAACTGTGAAATACATCTAGAGATACTGCCAGTCAAGAGATTCCTGTCCTGTTGTTCTCTAAATTGGGGCCAATTTCTGATTTCTGACCACCTCTATAGGTTGAGAACTTCAGGTCTTCTCATGTGGCCATTCTGTTACCTCCCTCAGAGAAGAACCGGTGTCCTTGCCCTGTCTTGATACCTTTCCCCACAACCTTGGTAGCACAAAGCTCTCAGGTCCTGCATCCTGTATCTGGCATCAGCTCACAATCCTGAATCCCTGATGATACTGCTGACCTTTTTCTTGAAGTCTAGGCTTTCCTCCTCTCAGTCCTTGATCCTGCTGCTCTCACAGGGCAGTGCCAATCCTGGCTAGGCTGTTGTGTTCCACAGCTGTCACTCGTTCCTCAACTTCCTACTGCTGGCCTTATTAATCCATTCCCATGGTGTCAGAGTGTCAGTCACAGATGAGTCCAGAGACCTGCACCAGAACAGCTTGCCCAGTCACAGATATAGCCATCGTGATGTTGGAAAGAATCACATGCCTGCGAGCAATGGCTGCCAATTATGGTACCATCATTTAATCGTGCACAGAATAAGAAAATAGTTGTGCAAATGAAATTTTATTATTACTAATGGTGGTTATGTAGAAAACTTTGAGCAAAGGTGAAAAAAACATACTGAAAATGTATGCGCTCTGCATCTCTAATAAGTTTATTGTTCAGACTTTTACTTGTGTTATTCTCTAGAGAGGCATATGATTGCCAGCAAATTGAAGGCTGTAGGCCTCCTTAATTGCTTTCTTGTCAGTATTTGAGTTCTTGAATTTTAAGCTGTCCGGTTTGTTCCTTTGTTTCCTGAACGTAAGAAAGTTAAAAGTAGCTGAGGCATGCTGTTGCGGGTCTATCAAGCAAAGTTCGGAGTTGGTGTAAGCATATTCTTAACTTCTTTAACTATATATCAATCAAATTATAAAGATTCTCTTGCCTACAATGCAGCAAAGTTACACTGCTATTTATCTGGCAGCTCCAGACATTCCTTTCCTGTATAATCAGAACTTTCTAATAGGTCTTGTTTCCCTCTAGTTCCTACAATTGCTTCCCATGCAGAGAGTTATTAGTTCCTCAAGGTTCCTTCGTATAATATGGAAAAGAACGTGTTTTTGCAGTTTGAGGACCAGGTATGGATGAGCATTTCAATTGGTCTGCATTTATAAGTGAAGCAGCCTCATTTGTACCTCCCAGAATATCATTATTCTTTAGATTTTTCACTTCTCTCCATAGTCGTTGAGTTTTGGAATGAAATACATTTAGAAATGTCTACATTAAGATAAAAACACACATCTAAGTATGTATTTTGTGATAACATACATATATAAAAACTAATTTGCATATTTTTTTTTCTTTTAAAAATCTCAGATGAAAGTGGAAATGGAACAGAATGGACTTACAAAAGAACATATATGACCCACAGACCAGAAATAAACTGATCCACCCATCCCTAATGTGGACACTATAATGTTAGTAGGGGGGATGCTGTCTGCATATGTATAGGCTGTTATTCTGCATGTTACATGTCACCAGACCATTCATTATCATTATCATTATCATTATCATTATCATTATCATTATCATTATCATTATTTATTGAATTTATATACCACCCTACACTTGAAGGTCTCACAAAAAAAGATCAAAATATATAAAATAACGACAATGACTCAATAAGATCCCTCCCCCAAAATAGCCAAATTTTAAAAGGGTATAGGATGTTTATCAGGTCAACCAAAGCCCTGGTTAAAAAGGAACATTTCTGCCTGATGCGTAAAGCTGTGTAATGAAGGTGCCAGGTAAACTTCCCTGGGGAGAGCATTCCACAGATGGGGAGCCACTGCGGAGAAGGCCCGTTCTCATGTTGCCACACTCCTGATCTCTCAAGGAGGAGGCACATGAAGGAGGGCCTCAGAAGATGATCTCAGGGTCTGGTTAGGTTCATATGGAAAGAGGCGGTCCTTGAGGTATTGTGGTCCTGAGCCGTTTAAGGCTTTATAGGTCAAAACCAGCACTTTGGGCCTGGAAAGTCATTGGTGGCCAGTGCAGGTGGATCAAAATGCTCAAACCGTCTTGCTCTGATGAGCAAAAAACAAATAATTAAAAGGTGATTATACCATACATAACTTTGAAACAAGGACAAACGGTTAAAAGCGACTATAAGGGAGGGAACATAAAGGAGCTCAGGTCTTGTATTTTGAGCCTTCAGTTTAGGCCTAGTTTGTGGCACAGACCAACCGTCGATGAATACCCACGATGACAGTGCAAAATCTAGCAACTGAGTATGTCACATCTGGGTTTTCACCTTTAAGTAGTAGAAGGTTATAAAGTTGTTCTGTACAACCTGGAAATTTATGCAGTGAAAAGGGGCATGTTTTGTTGTTTCCAGCTGCCCAGAGCCACATGGACATTTCCTCTTCTTGTAGAGTATCTTCCTAAAGCGGCCTTCCTGAGACTGTTAAGATGTGGCTCCACTTTCTCTCTGTGTTTGTGGATTGTGTGGAATTGTAACCACGATAACAAGCAGCCAGCGAATAGAAGAAGAGTTTGGATTTGATATCCCGCTTTATCACTACCAGAAGGATTCTTAAAGCGGCTAACATTCTCCTTTCCCTTCCTCCCCCACAACAAACACTCTGTGAGGTGAGTGAGGCTGAGAGACTTCAAAGAAGTGTAATTAGCCCAAGGTCACCCAGCAGCTGCATGTGGAGGAGCGGAGACGCGAACCCGGTTCCCCAGAGTACGAGTCTATCGCTCTTAACCACTGCACCACACTGGCTCTCAGAATAGAACAAATTGTTAATCTCGGTGCATATTTACAATGTGTTTGTAGATTGCTATACGGCTCCTAACTGCAAAAAAAAAAAAAAAACATTTTGTGCAAAGCCGTCCTCACACAAACTATTCCAATGGAATGCAAATTATGAGAGTAACTACCAATACCCTGTACTGTACGCTTTTAGCCTGTGGCCAGATCAGGGTAAGATAATTAGAGGAAGCTAGCCAAAGCCAAATGCTGAAATGTAATTAATGGTTGGAGAAGCTAGTAATTTGTAAGTGTATCTTAGCGTCAGTCTGAGGAAACATTAATAAAACTGTCCCCATTGCTCAAATCAGTTGGATATTAACTAAACTATCGAGTAAATATGTGGGATGGGAATCTGTTATTTGCATCCGTAATTTGGACACTGCACATGTTCAAAGAAAGCGACAAATTCATTGCTCAGAAATCATCAGATCTTTCGCTGCCTGCTTCCTCAGAATTATAGACCATTGGCTTGGAAGGCTGGGCGGCTCCTGCCTTCAACAACAGGAGATGAACGGATGATAAACACAGTGCTCAACCATGCTGTTGTTTAGTTGTTTAGTCGTGCCCAACTCTTTGTGACCCCATGGACCAGAGCATGCCAGGCACTCCTGTCTTCCACTGCCTCCCGCAGTTTGGTCAAACTCATGCTGGTAGCTTCGAGAACACTGTCCAACCATCTTGTCCTCTGTCATCCCCTTCTCCTTGTGCTCTCAATCTTTCCCAACATCAGGGTCTTTTCCAGGGAGTCTTCTCTTCTCATGAGGTGGCCAAAGTATTGGATCCTCAGCTGCAGGATCTGTCCTTCCAGTGAGCACTCAGGGCTGATTTCCCTTCAGAATGGATAGGTTTGATCTTCTTGCAGTCCATGGGACTCTCAAGAGTCTCCTCCAGCACCATAATTCAAAAACATCAGTTCTTCAGCGATCAGCCTACTTTATGCGATCCATACAGATGTGTAAATCCAGAAAGATGGAGAAATATGGCAGTTTGGGCAGCAGTGTCACACGCTGAGGAAACTGTTTGCAAAGAAGTGACAGGGAGGGGATTAGGTCAGGGCCAGAGAGAGAGAGAGACACTCTTAAGTATGGAGAAGGGAGGAAGAATCAAAAGGGGAAGCGAAGGAGAGAAATGGGAGAAATCGCAACCAAAAAGCTCCAAGCAGCAAGTGTACGATGGCCTCTTACATTCCACTTGTGCCCCTCGTGACCTGGAGCGATAAAGCAAACCTCAAGCAAAGAACATACAGGTCACCTTAGGCCAATCATATGCTCCTAGAGGTGGACCACTGAGCTTTAACCGCATAGCCAAGTGGTCAGTGACAGATTCCTGACAGCTAACCTGGCCTGAAACTGTCAGCACATGCTTTTAAATGCCACTGCATCTGACAGCAGGGGCATCTCAATAAATGCTGACCCTGAATTTAATAGAACTGCACCAGCGCAGGCGCCGAATCTTCCCCTAATAAGCAAAGAGATTCTGGGTTTTGCGTCTATTATATATTTGAGAAAGCTCAATAAACATTTTGGCAAGTGGAAACTTTTCATTATTCCAAGCTGCAGCTTTCTCAATGACATCCTCATTAGTTCTAAATACGAGACTCCCACTGGCAAGGTCATTCATCGTCTCATTCAATCTTTTTTATTGTTAGCACAATACCAGGAATAATAAAAAGACCATCATCTCAAAATCAGCTTCTGGGGAATCCCACATTTCACTGATAATGCTATTAGAGTAACCCAAAATTGTATTCATTAAAATCCACCCTGTTTCTCTGGGTCAAAGAGAGAGCCTACAGAAGGAAGTTTAAGATCTCCCATTTGTTTCAATGAACGATAACAAATGAATGACTTTTCATTCTCTGTTTATGCAAGTAATGTCAATGTTCATCATTGGCACGATGAACCTTCCATCATTAATGAACTGTAAACAGGCACACATATTTGGCAAGGATTTTATGCTTGCCCTTGTTGATTTGGTGGGGGGGAGGATGTCATTGTTCAAGAATTATACTCTCAGCCTGATCCTTGGAGACATTTCATTTAGGGCTGTTTACCAAACGATCCTCTGTTTGCTAAAAATTATGTTTGTGTATCTACATAACTAGAGTGGAAGAAACAGAAAAGATTCTCAATGATTTGGAGTGTGTGATACTGATTTGACCAGGGTTTTTATAAATATGATAATCAGGTCACTAGCGGCAACCATCATGGAAAGAATTCATTACACTGCTACTAGAACAACATGTAATAATGAGAAGGATAGGGAGAAATTCATTTGGGTTTTGCATCTTAATGAGAACCTACCTTTGTCACAATTTTTACACCAGTGTGAGAACCAAAGCACAGTTATCCCTCAGAAGCCACACTTCTTTGAACTTTGCAATCGAATTTGCCTCAAAAAAATGCAGGCATTAGGTGAAAATATGCACAAAGAAATGTGCATTTGTGAAGCTAATGGGCAAGAATGTGTAATATCAGGAGGAAAGGCATAAACAAAAAAAGTAAATATTGGGAGACATTGCCTGAAAATGCATCAATTTTTTTTTTTTGGGGGGGGGGTCACAAACTGAGGCAGAATTGGGGTGAACTGAAGATTGCAAAAATGAGAAACCGAGATTGCCAGATTCTTCCATCCCTCCAAATACAGCAACAGCTGCAACAAAGCTATTGATATCACAAGAAGGCAGAAAATACCTTTCCCAAACCATAGTCTTTTCAGCCCGTTTCCATGACACAATGCCAGACCCTCCATGTGTGGTGAGCCAGTGTGGTGTAGTGGTTAAGAGCGGTAGTCACGTAGTCTGGGTAACCGGGTTCGCGTCTCCGCTCGTCCACATGCAGCTGCTGGGTGACCTTGGGCCAGTCACACTTCTTTGAAGTCTCTCAGCCCCACTCACCTCACAGAGTGTTTGTTGTGGGGGACGAAGGGAAAGGAGATTGTTAGCCGCTTTGAGACTCCTGAAGGGGAGTGAAAGGCGGGATATCAAATCCAAACTCTTCTTCTTCTCTTCTTCCTATTTCCCAGGGACAGTGCTGGATTTACAGAAGCCTTCTGATTTGACCCCAGAATGTCCCACTTTTCCTTAGGACACCCCTATTTTTAATCAGAGAAATGGTGGAGGGTACGGAGTTATGTGATCCCCGGGCCAAGGAGATAAGTAACTTTACAACCTTCAGAAGACATCTGAAGGCAGTCCTGCATAGGGACTTTTTAAAAATATTCAATGTTTTATTATATTTTTTATATACAGTGAAACCTCGTGTTATGGATGGGATCCGTTCTGGAGGCCCGTCCGTAACACAGAACTGATGCAAGCTGAATTGCCGCGTCTGCGCATGTACAAGGCATGATTTAGCACTTCTGCGCATTCGCGAGCGGTGAAACCCGGAAGTAACCCATTCCGGTACTTCGGGGTTGCCACGGGATGCAACACGAGAATACGTAACCTGAAGTGGATGCAACATGAGGTATGACTGTATGTTGGAAGCCAACCAGCGTGGCTGGGGCAACCCACACAGATGGGCAGGGTACAAATAATAAAGTTGTTGTTGTTGTTGAATAGGACGTCCCTGTTTTCATCAGAGAAATGTTGGAGGGTATGCAATACACATTACATTCTTCTTGCGGCCATACCCTACAAACAGCTCGATACGATATCTTTATTGTCATTGTCAACGAAATTGAAAAATATACATAAGACATTCAAAACCCAACAAGCCTGCTATCCCAGCTATCCCAACCTGGTTAGCCCCCTAAAAACTCTTATACCCCATTTTTAAATACAATATACTCCCACACAGACTCCTTACAATGCGTTTAAAACCAAAATCGCATTTGGGTAGTGTAATGTGTATGGGTTGCTCGTGCGTAAGTTGCCGCCTCTCCAGGCTTTGTTGCCTTGCTAAACCTTTCAGTCTGGGCAGCCCTTCACTTCGTGGCTGCCTCAGTCGCTAGCAGAATCCGTCAGTGGGCGTTTCTTAAATCTTTTCCAACATAAAAGTTGTTTGACACCCAGTCTCCTCCTACTCTCTCTGCGTGGAAGTCTTTTGCGCAGGGAGGGCGTGGGTAGCAGAGGACCCGTGCTCTCCCCGCTGGTGTCCGGTGAAGAGTCCTGGAGCCCTCTCGCCGATTCCCCCATCAGCCCCTCTATATCCCTGGTGTTGCGCTGATTTGCTTCCCCATCTGTGGAGCTGCCTCTCTCCCTGCTGGGCCCTTCTCCAGCATCATTTGAGAGCCTTCCCTCCGCCTCTAGCTCCGATGTCAGTTCCCTGACAGGTAGAAACTGTTTCTCAGGCGGCTAGTCCTAGTGTTTATAGCCCTGTACCTTCTTCCGGAAGGCAGAAGCTGAAAGAAATCATTTCTGGGGTGCGCACTATCCTGCGCTATCTCTGCAGCTTTCTTATGGCACCTGGAAGCATAGATTTGATCCAAGGTGGGAAGAGTGCACCCAGTTATTCTCTCTGCAGTCTTTACAACCCTGGACAGCATTGTTTTTTCCCTGACCATGCAGCTCCCAAACCACACACAGAGACCATAAGTTACCGTATTTTTTGCTCTATAAGACTCACTTTTTCCCTCCTAAAAAGTAAGGGGAAATGTCTGTGCTTCTTAAGGAGCGAATGCAGGCTGCGCAGCTATCCCAGAAGCCAGAACAGCAAGAGGGATTGCTGCTTTCGCTGCGCAGCGATCCCTCTTGTTGTTCTGGCTTCTGAGATTCAGAATATTTTTTTCCTTGTTTTCCTCCTCCAAAAACTAGGTGTGTCTTATGGTCTGGTGCGTCTTATAGAGCGAAAAATACTGTAATAATTTGAAAAGGAAAGCTGAAGTCAGCTGCTTTTATTTTGAAAGAAAAGCAGCTGTGCGTTCCCAGTCTGGATTAGGGAATCTCAACAGTTTTCTGTTTTACTGGGCTTGTAAATGTCCAGGAATCATTACCGCCAATTGCCTATAGCTCTGCAATTAGTGGAGGTAGCCTGAAGTGCCCTTAACTACAAGAGAGAGTAAGAAGGAAGGTAGGTTTGCAATTGCGCTCCCTTGAGTTTATGTCAGGGAGTTATGCAGAGAGTTGAAGGGATGGGGTGATTTATGTGCCAGAAATATATCCTCCACATCTCACTAGTTCTTTTGCATTAGGAAACTCTGGTCAGAGTATTAAACAAGCCATTAGCCACAGTGCATCATGTCCTATATACAAGCTTCAATAACTAATAAACAAAGGCCAGAATGTCTTAGGTCATTCTTGATGCTATACCGAGGTGTAACAGAAAACCACAAGTGAACTGCATTCTAATTATTCTTCAAATTCACAGGAGAAGCTTTCAAATTATTTCCTAGAGCAGGTTTCGAAATAAGCAGCATAATGGATTCATTATCGAGCATCAAAGGAGAAATGCTACAAAAAAAGAGCTGAAAACTACCACTCTGCTGTTGAAATTATCATATTGGTTGTGTGTCTTATGACTCTGAGGGAACAGAAACAAAGTGCCCACTTATCTCCAATGCTCAGATTTAAACAGGGCAGGTGGGTGCATTTGGAAAATCTGTAAGGCTGGAGGAGGACTTTGTCTGGTCCATTTTTCATAATGGATTGACCCAATTGGTAACTCCTAAACTGGCTTGTCGATTCAGCTGACAGATCTATCCAGATTTTTGCAATGCTCTTTTGGTGGACAGAAGTATATATTTAATGGTTTTGGTGCACAAGAATATGTGTTTAATGCAAAACACACACACACACACACACACACACACAAACAACTTGTACTCGATAATTTTCTAGCACTTTCCAATGACATGATGTGGAGTCTGGTAAAGGTAAAGGGACCCCTGACCTTTAGGTCCAGTTGTGGACGACTCTGGGGTTGCGGCGCTCATCTCACTTTACTGGCTAAGTGTCAGGTGTGCGTGCAGGAGCCAGGCCCTATGACCAATAGGACTCTGCAGGACTGGGGCCTTCCTACGTTTGTTCTGAAGAGGCAAGGTGTGGCCACTTAGGTGAGGCCGATTGGTAACTCACAGCACCTGGTGGCAAGAGCCAGGAAGGGATATAAGGTCAGCATTTTCCCTTTGGCTCTTTGCTACAACAACACATTCCCTGCCTTGCTGCATTTGGTTCCTTGACTTCTTGCTTTTTGATCCTTGGACCATTGACTTCATGACCCCTTGCTTCTTGATCCTCGGATCCCTGACTTCGTGACTCCTTGCTTCTTGATCCTCAGACCCTTGACTTTGTAACTCCTTGCTTCCTGACCCTCGGACCCTCGGCTTCTTGACTCCCGGCTCACTGACCCTCAGACTCTTGGCTTCCTGACTCCTGGCTTCTGGACTCCCGTTCCTGCTCCCACCTCACCATCTTGCCCCAGGTCCCGACATCCCCAGCTGAGACTTTGATCGCCCGTAAACCAGACCGTGACACCGAGGGAGCTGGCGTACAGCTTTTGGGTCATGTGGCCATTGTGACTAAGCCGCTTCTGGTGAACCAGAGCAGCGCACGGAAACGCCGTTTACCTTCCTGCCGGAGCGGTACCTATTTATCTACTTGCACTTTGAAGTGCTTTCGAACTGCTAGGTTGGCAGGAGCTGGGACCAAGCAATGGGAGCTCACCCCATCGTGGGGATTCGAACCACCAACCTTCTGATCGGCAAGCCCTAGGCTCTGTGGTTTAGACCACAGTGCACATTAGGGCAAAAGTGGCCAACCAACCAGGTGTTCTGTCAGCTAGCTCTCACCTGCCTGTCTTCTTGCTTGCAACTGGCCCAGGGGTTGGCCTTAGCTGCCAACTTCCTTTTCTTTAGGTGCTACTGGACAATTTTTTAATATTTTAAAAATATATTTCTACTGCGTCAGACCAACACGGCTACCTACCTGAATCGAATTCCTTTTCTTTAGTCTCAGTATTGCTTTTATAGAATTCAGCAGGGAAGATGACAGGGACAAAGCTAGAATTAGTTGCCTCTGTCTGTTATTGGCTCTGGCTCCACCTAATGATTGACTTCCCTGCTTTCCACTCCACCAGGATCAATGGGCATCAGCTACCAATGATTATACACCAGGCCTTGATTTTGCTTTTGCTTTACAAGATAACTGGTAAAAAAAAATCCCATTTTCCACATGGAGTTTTATCGAATGGGGAACATCAAATCACTACCTTGTAATGTCTCTATGAGAACGCTGAGAAGAGATATATAAGTGGCATAAAGTTGCCTTACTACACCAATTTCCATCTGAAGGGAAACATTGTCTCTCACACTAAAACAAGCCTCAGATATTTAATAATTTCAAGTGACAAAACCATTTCCTTCGTCAGGTAGAAAAGATTTTGAGAGAGAGGCTTATTTCACATTTTCTTTTTCCTCCTACTCCTTTTATATAAAATTTACCTCAGCAATATTTATCTTTGTCATCATTCGTTTATGATTCTTTTCATTTTAACGCCTTTTATAAAGTAGATTCAACACACTTCTCGGTACACTTTCCTTTCTTCGCAGCCCACCATATAACAAATTTATTGAAAGAATCTTCTCTGGAGTTAAAATACGGTGATAGAAAACATCTACAAGCCGATGGCTTTCCACAGAGAGACAGTACAACATACCATTTTGTGTGGCTCACCCACTGAACTGGCTTAAAGGCACATAACTCGACTTGACCTGCCTGGGAGGCAAAACTGAGTAGGTTGTACCCCATGAGATGCCAAAAGTGATGAGTGCCTTTTAGGCAAACGTACACAGATATGTATTCATTCTCAGCAATGCTGTTATGTGGGCAATTTGACCGTGAGGCAGCTTCCAACTGCACTTCACCCAGGATTTATCACCATTTCTCTGAAAGCCACAGAAAGACTATCCCATTTTAATTTATATCTAAACCACCATTACTAGAGCTCAATGTTTCTTTCACAGAAAAGGTGGAAAGTCTTTCACAAAATGACATGCAGAAGGGCCATCAACCATTGCAATCGCAGGTCTCTATAAGTCATGAAAAACATGGAATACCTTTCTTTAAAATTTAAATGTTATTAACATATAAAGCACATACATATACATTTACACAAAACACGTACACAACACACTACCTTATTTTCATAACATAAAACATACCTACATTACTCTATATAATACCTACCTATACTGTACATATCAACATACACCAACCCCGCATGGACACCCACCCAGTGAATTGACTTCCAACTGTTCTTGTTACGCTACTTTATTTTTCCAACTAGCTTAAACACATTTCATTATTTCTCTAATCTCTTCTTCTATCTTGACTTTACTCCCCTTTCACTCTAATCATTTTCTGGATTCACTCCATATCTGTCAGAAATCCTACTTTTTTCACATAAAATTTGATGTATTCCTTAAAGATAGCCCACTCCTTAGTCACTTTTTGTACCATATCTCCGCTTATCCTCCCTGTTAGTTCGGCAATATGGAAGTATTCCATCATTTTAGATAACCAGTCTGTTTTAGTTGGGAAACATGGAATACCTTCAGTACCTCGTGTCGAGATCCACATTTCCTCGGGGTAAGTTGTCGAGAGATGCCTGCCAATAGAGGGTGGAGCCAGGGTCAAAAAAAAAAGAGGGGGCACCTCTCTTCTCTCTTTCTAACATTCGCTTTCTATCTCTGTCTTTCCTCCCTATCCAGAAGATTGCCAGGGTAGGGAGTTGGGTGAGGAAATGGGTCACTTTTCTTCTTGAAGATCTGAACCAATTCCATGCAGAGGGCTTTTTCATCCTCCATCTTTCCATCATTCCACCCACTTCAGCTTTGCCTCAGTTTCCCACATCCTTCCTTAGCTCTCTTGTGGGCTCTGCCTAGTCACATGGAATTTCCATAGAAGATGACCAGATGCTGTGCTGGTCCCGGGGATTACAGTGCGGCGTGGTCTAAGTCCGGTCCTAGGTCGAGGGTAAGGAGGCTGTCCGTCAGGGGCGAAGCAAGGTCCAAAGCGAGGAGTCGGGCGTGGTCAGGAACTCAGGAGAACAGGTCAGGGTGCAGGCAGGAACAGGCTACCAACAATGTTATTCCCACAACCTGGGACTGGGCTGGCTGGCCTTTATCTCCTCTGAGGCCTAGGGCAGTCCTGGCCAACAGGTGACTCGCCTCTCCTGGCCTGAAGGTGAGCACTCCTCCTGAGAGAAATTAGTTCCCTCCGCCTCTCTGCCCTGAGCCTCTGCAGCTCAGGAGAGGCTGGAGGGTTACCAGACCCAGAGGCAACCTCACCTTCCCCTGGCAGGGCTGGGAGAGGAGCACCTGCAGGCAAGGGTCCTCAATCACCTCCAGAGCCAGAGTGGATTCATCTGGTGTCTGCTCCTGAGGATCCGGCACAGGTGCGGGCCCTTCAGATTCAAGCCCCTGCCCCAGCTCAGCCGGTCCTGGAGGCGAGGACTCCTGTGCAGGCTGGGATTCCTTGGGTTCAGCCTCTGAATCAGATTCCCAGGCCATCACAGATGCCCTCAAGCTGGCCACCCCTGCTTTTGAGGGTATTCAACTGGCTTCATTCAAATCACTCAGTTTTCTGAAAGGCTGTGACGGGTGAGCCAGCATGCTGAATCCAGCCCACTTCCCTCACTCGGCTGTGCTTCAGCAGGACAAAGGCAATAATGAAGCATTATAATTCCCCCCCAAAGTGTTTCATTAAAAATGAAATAAAACTAAGACATTTAGCAGAAATTATGTAATTATGTCTGTCAGGAGAGAATAAGTTCAAAGGCAGACTTTTTTAAAAAAAAAAGAAGAGGAATGTAATTGTTCGCCAATGAATTTTAAACTGGCTGGATTTATTATTTTTTAAAAGGTGTGTGAGGAGGGAAGGATGTGGAAAAGGCAGTACATCAGATAGTTTTGTATATATATAGAAAAAGGATAGCAAAATGCACTCTGCACTAAACACTACACTCTTCGTAGATGAATGGGATGTGGGAGGCAGCCTAAGAAGTATATTGAAGAAGTATCAAATTAAAAACACCTGGTATGTTAGGGATGCAAGTTCTACTATATTAGGGATGCAACTTTTTGTGCAGGGTATACAGCAGAGATGTCCAACAGGTTGATTGCAATCTACTGGTAGATCCCTGGGGGGTTTTGGTAGATCACGGTCAATCGCTGGTTCCCTTTCCTCAGTGGTGGCAGAACAGAATTGGGCCCCGGGCCCTTGCCCTGTCCTCCATTGTTGCACGATCTCCAAAATGGAAGATGGAGCTTTTGCAGTTTCCTTAGTGTTTCCTTAGTGATCTTTTGGGGAGCGACTTTTTATCTTTCTCCCTAAAGAAGCTCAGCAACTTTTCCCTAAAAAAGTCCCCCTAAAAAAACCGGAAGTCCCCCTAAAGAAACCGGAACTTTCTTCCCTAAAAAAAGTTCAACAACTTAGTCCTGAACCCCTTAAAAAACAGGGCTTTCCACTCTAAAAGAAGCTCAAAAACTTTGACCTGAACCCTCCCCCCAAAAGGGGTAGATCACTGCCAGTTTTTATTCTGTGAGTAGATCGCAGTCTCTTAGGAGTTGGCCATCCCAGTATATCTTTTGTGCCCCTCCCCACATCCATAAAGAAAATTCATGATAAAAGCTTTGGGAAGAAGGTTATGCTTATAAGAACATACAGTGCTTTTTTTCTAAAAAAAATATGTTTAGGGGTACTCTCATTTTGACTCAAGGAAATCAAGAAAAACACCATTTTTATAGGTCAAATTGGGGGGAAATAAATGCAGTGGTACCTTGGGTTACATACGCTTCAGGTTACAGATGCTTCAGGTTACAGCTAACCCAGAAGTAGTACCTCAGGTTAAGAACTTTGTTTCAGGATGAGAACAGAAATTGTGGTCCGGCGGTGCAGCAGCCCCCATTAGCTAAAGTGGTGCTTAAGGTTAAGAACAGTTTCAGGTTAAGAACGGACCTCCGGGACGAATTAAGTTCTTAACCCGAGTTATCACTGTACAGTAAATGGACAAAAGTACAAAGAACATGCATTACTTCATATTACACAGCTGTCAGCTCACAGTAACTTCCACATTGGCATGAGGTTGTGTCAATATTCCACATTCCACACTGCTTCACACATTAAACGCTCGCTTCCGTCTGAGACTCAGGAAACACCGTGACAGGAAATGAGGCCGCCATCAAAACTGATGATTCACTGTGCTAGAGAAGAAACTAAAAATGCTATTTTTTTATTTTTTTTTTAGTTTCTTCTGTTAAATTCACAAAATGTTTAGGGGTATGCGTACCCCTGCATCCCCCCAGAAAAC
Organism: Podarcis liolepis; assembly: GCF_965112155.1. Classification (NCBI taxonomy): domain Eukaryota; kingdom Metazoa; phylum Chordata; class Lepidosauria; order Squamata; family Lacertidae; genus Podarcis; species Podarcis liolepis. Next base: position 59,582,931 of record NC_139562.1, on the reverse strand, counting down.
AAGCACTGATAATACAGCAGATTTGAGGGACTACAAATTAACCAAATTCAGAAAGTACAGGCAGGTGAGGATTTCAACTTGCTCTGGTTGGGAAAGTTCCCACTGGCCATATGATAGACAGAAATGGATGGGGAGAAATTGACTCCCTCCTTGCTATGTGAGCCTTTGGGTACAAACCCAGCATGGGGACCCAGGCTCTGCTGTCCAGTGTCCATGCAAAATGTTCACCCCAAATAGAACGCAGCCCCCAAGCTTAAGAAGGTTTCACACCCCTGTCAATAAATCCATGCATAAACACACACACACCACCCAAAAAAACCAAAACACCCAGCATTATTAATTGACATATGTTGGAGCTGCTTGCAATAAAATGGTTCACCTTTGGGTTTTACCTTTGCTTTCGGAATCCTTATATATCTCTGGGGCACCTTTTGTATAATAAAAGGCAACAAACATACGGGAGGATTATGCTGATGCAGCTCTTTAAGTTCACTGTAAAATGTAAGCTATTTGGGGGATTAGAATTCCCTTCACATCAGTAACGTATGATCTAGCTGAAAGGAAATTCAGCCACAGAGGAGAAATTGGCTGGGCATTCTTTCACCGCCAGGGCCACAGTGGATAACATTTTATGTGAATTTACAACTGATCTTTTATGCTCTCTTTGTAGAATAGCGTGTGGTTCACAAGCTAACAAGATAATGCCTTTTAATGTGCATCTTATCTCAACAACATCGTTGGCTAAAGGAGCCACTACTTTAGGATACTTCCCTTTTTCTTTTAAACCCGCAAGCCTGTGTTCCTTTCCCCTTTTTCCAAAATCCCAGCACCGCTGAGATGATGCCTCGCAAGCTGTTCCTATGAAGAAGTTAGCATTAGTTGCATTGGAAACCTGATTGTTTTCACATTAAACATTAAACTGCATTCAACGTGTCCTTGTTTCCTAAACTGAGCATAATAGCTATCGGCAGTGTTAATTGCTCTTTGAAAGGGAACCCTTTACACATGTGAGAATTGCTCTGCCTTTTATCTGTGGAGACGGACGCTTCCGACACATTCTGATTCTCGAGATGGCAGAAGCTTACCCCCAGTGCTCACAAGTGGCTGGAATTATGAGACAGAGAATCTGGCTTCAGCTATGGAGCAAATATTTAACACAGCATGGAAAAAAGCTAGGGGAAGCATTTCAAGGTTGGGCACTGTTGCGATGATATACTTTCAGCTAACGTGAGATACAGAAAGATTTAGACTGCAACGGATATCTTCCCAGGGAAATTAGAGCAATACAAAAAAACCTGTTGTTTATGCAGTTAAGGGGAGCAAATTTGAACACACTTTCACATAGACTCCATTGAGCCAGGGTCACCCTGTGCATTAGGTGATCTCCTGAGCCATTTGCTCAGCAATATTTATATTTGCCATCATAATAATATATATTATAATAATACAATAATTTATTATTTATACCCCGCCCATCTGGCTGGGTTTCCCCAGCCACTCTGGGTGGCTTCAAACAAAACACTAAAATACAATAACCTATTAAACATTAAAAGCTTCCCTAAACAGGGCTGCCTTCAGATGTCTTCTAAAAGTTTGGTAGTTATTTTTCTCTTTGACGTCTGGTGGGAGGACATTCCACAGGACGGGTGCCACTACCGAGAAGGCCCTCTGCCTGATTCCCTGTAACTTGGCTTCTCGCAGCGAGGGAACCACCAGAAGGCCCTTGGAGCTGGACCTCAGTGTCTGGGCATATGATTCTTTTCATGTTAACACCTTTTATAAAGTAGACCCTATCTGGAGCCAATAGATGATGTCCGCTTCGCGCTCTGGGGAAGGTCTTTGCTGAAGCTGGTCACATGTTGTCCACCTTAGAGGTGCCACAGCACAGCTCCGGTGTGCTGTGGCGCAAAAAAAGCCAATGGGTTACCAGGAGCCAGCAGACTTTTTCAGCAGGGGGCCTGTCCACTGTCCCTCAGACCTTGTGGGGGGCCAGACTATATTTTTTAATAAAGAACAAATTCCTATGCCCCACAAATCACCCAGAGATGCATTTTAAATAAAAGCACACATTCTACTCATGCAAAAACACCAGGCAGGCCCCACAAATAACCCAGAGATGCATTTTAATTAAAAGGACACATTCTACTCATGTTAAAAACATGCTGATTCCCAGACCGTCCGTGGGACGGATTGAGAAGGTGATTGGGCTGCATCCAGCCCCCGGGCCTTAGTTTGCCTACCCATGGGCTAGAGACATAGCTGTCAACTTTCAGATTTGAAAGTAAGGGATCAGCAGCCTTGAAAATAAGGGCTCAGCAGCCTCACCTGTCCCGGGGACAGTCTATGGGATATCTAACAATCTGGGATAGCAGTGGGAAGCAGCGGGAAATGGTGCTGGAATAAGGGAATTCCCCCCCCCAAAAAAAGGAAATGTTGACAGCTATGGCTAGTGGTTCCCTACCACTGATGCAGAGGATCTCACTATAAGAGGTTAATGGCAGGGGCTGGGCAGAGGAGGAATGGTGGAGACCATTTCCTCAGCCTGATCCTTCCAGAGAAGAAGAAGACTGTTCAGAATCACAACAGGGGTTTGCGGGAGATCACAGCTCAGAGGAAGATGGGGGGGGGGTTGGGAAATAATGGGAGAGGAGGAGGAGGCAGAGCAAGAGCAGCTGGCTGACATGTTATCACTAGAAAGCATTCCACACCCACCATCTTCCAGAACCCGGCGTGCCTTAAAAGTAGGAGAGCAATGTTTTATGAATGTTGGGAAAATGTTGAAATGAAATTACTTGGCTCTTGTAAAAAAATGTTTAAAGAACTAGGTAAAAAGGTAATGGTTATGAGAAGTTGGTAAAGATAAGATTTAAGTTTTAAGGTTTTTTATACGTTAAGATGATAATAGAGTAAGGTAACGTAATGACAGAATATTATGAATTATGAAAAGGATTTGCTGTGACAATTATTAATCAAGATACAAGAGAAGGGAGGAGGAGGAGCTCATGGAAAGAAGGTAACGAAAATGGATAACTTGAAAATGATGGTTTTCTTTTTCTTTTTTTCTTTTTGTTTTTTTTTTCTTTTTGTAATTTTGTTTTTTCTTTTTGTAATTTTGAGAAAACTCTTTTTTCAATAAAAATATTTTTATTAAAAAAAAAAAGTAGGAGAGCAAAGGGCTCAGGAGCAAAGGACCCTCAGAGCCACCCGTAGAAGAGATGGTGAATGAGGAAGTTGGAGAGAAGGGGAGGGGAGATTGACTTGGAACAACGCCATTATTCTAAGAGGCTGCATTCCCAAGCCTCTCTCTGCAAGTATTGAATAAAATAAGATGGTAAGGACTTTTCCTTGTCTTATCCGTTCCTGGCAACCTGCTGTGGGGGTTGGTTCCTCTGCTGCTGACAGTTAATTTTAATCTGATTATGGAGCAAGGCATTTAACTTTCTAAATACAGTTATAATTTAAAAATCAGTACTTTCTATCCCATATCAATTTAGACATTATTACAGTGGTACCTCGGGTTACATACGCTTCAGGTTACATACACTTCAGGTTACAGACTCCACTAACCCAGAAATAATACCTCAGGTTAAGAACTTTCCTTCAGGATGAGAACAGAAATCCTGCTCCGGCGGCACGGCAGCAGCAGGAGACCCCATTAGCTAAAGTGGTGATTCAGGTTAAGAACAGTTTCAGGTTAAGAACGGACCTCCGGTACCAATTAAGTACTTAACCCGAGGTACCACTGTATTATTAATACAATCGTACCTCGGAAGTCAAACAGCTTAGTTCCCAAACGTTTTGGCTCCCAAATGTCACAAACCCGGAAGTGATTGTTCCGGTTTGCAAACTATTTTTGAAAGCCAAACATCTGACGGGGCTTTCCGGGAGCTTCCTGTAGCCAATCAGAAGCTGTGCATTGATTTTTGAACGTTTTGAAAGTCGGACGGATTTCCAGAATGGATACCGTTTGACTTCCAAGGTACAACTGTAATACTTCTGCGGCAACTGATAATAATAATGAACACTCATACTCATACATTGTGGCTGCCCTTTGCGGGATCACGTGTGGTGCTACAGTTCCCAGGGAACTTACTGGCAAACAGGGACTGGCCTGCCTCTCAGTGTTAATTTTTGGAGGTTCACACCCAGCCTCTGTAGTCAAGATTCACTGCTGGGAGGTGGGGCCAATCCCATATATATAAGGGGGTGGAGCTGACAGTATCCAGGCAGTGGGCTCTGGAGATTCTTTCCACCTCTGGGAGTAAGCTCTGGTGGCGGGACATCAGGCATGGCCTGATGGAGAAGTTGGAGGTAAGGTGAATGGTTTTTCCGGATGTAGGTAGTCTTGGCGGCGAGACTGCGAGTTCGTAGGCTTGGGTGGCAGTTATGGCCTTGGGTGGAATCCTTTAACCTTTTCATCCCTATAATGGGGGGTGGGGTATGAAGTGATGACTCGCCCCCCTGCGGTGCCAATTCCAGGGTTCCCTCTTAAAAGGGGTTATATAATGGGTGTGCCTGGCCATATCCCGAAAGGTTGTCAGTGAACTGCCCTACGTGTGGGGATATGGGGTGGGCTGCCTGCTATGCTTACGTCTCGCAGAGCACCCCCATATCCCATTGACCCTGATGTGCCCCAGTTCCCCCGGCTGGAGGCTGGGAGGGGTACACGCCCAAGGCCTAAGCTAAGTTCTTCCTACATTTAGAAGTTTAATAAAGTTGTGGCCTAATTTTAATTCCATATAACCTTGTCAGACTCCTTATTCCTTCCTTATGATCCCTGGGGGCTGGGGCTGTCGCTGTCGCTGTCTGGTCACGCAATATGCACTGCCAAAGTAGCTCCACCTATAGATATTCCTGATATAGCAACTTTCTCCATTTGGGCTGCCAAAAGATCATGCACATCAGCTGATGCAGCTGTGGATTTGTTCCCATTCACTGTTATTGCAATTGGTTTTTATCTCTGAAACCACACAGGGAACTCTTCAAACCTCCATCTCAGTTTCTTGCCGTTAAAGGAAGCTTTCGCTTATGAACCTACCTGCTACTGTTGTTGAGCTACCTTTGGCCACAAGAAGTCTAATGACTTGGGGAAAAAGAGGCAGGTCAAACATGTCGCTGCTTGATATTAAATTGGAACACACTTTTAATATCATATTGAAGACTATTGCTAAAGATGAAGGCATTAGGCAGAATCAAGGGAAAGGAAAGCTGAAGCCACAGAAATTTCAGTGGAAGGAAGAAGAACAGCATGACATCTTCGCAATCTGTATATACTGGCTCTTGATGGTGTCAAGACTATCCATAGATACTGATTTTGCTATCCAGAGGCTTGAAACTTTCTAATTTGGTTCCTCAGTGTCATTTTTGTCAGGTTGGTGTTGGTTAAACGTTTAGTTAGGGTTGGCGGTTACTTTAATTTGGGTATAACTGTAAAATGTTTATTATTGTTGTTATTGTTGTTCTTGGTTTTATTGATTTATTGGTTTGTTTGTTGTTTGTACAGTGGAACCTTGATTTTCAAATGTCTCCATTGATGAACGATTCGGAACACAGACACCATAAACCCGGAAGTAAATGCTCCAATTTTCTAACGTGTCTCGGATGTCGAACTTCTGAGGCAGCTTCCATATTGCCTTTTTCGTATTAATTTTTCCGTTTTGAGGCTTCTGTAGTGAGTTTTCAGTTTTTGAACATTTCAGAATTCGAACAGTCTTCTGGAACAGATTACTTTTGAAAACTGAAGTTCCACTGTACAGGATATCTTGGTTGTTTTTTTAAGGTTTGATATTTTGTTGTGTTTTATACGTTGTAAGCCACCCAGAGTAGCTGGGAAAACCCAGCCAGGTGGGTGGGATATAAATAAAAAATTGTTGTTGTTGTTAACTTTAGAAGCCCACAGATCACCTTTGCTGAAGAAATGTACAGATGCAAAAGAAATTGACACATTTGAAATATTCTTTTGGGGCTGTTTTTGGTCAGTGTGATGTAAATGAAGGCATTTGACATTGGCTGAGGATGTTGACGGGCAAGACAAACAACAAAGGTGATGTAGAGATGATAGAGAAGGCTATGGAACAGCACATTCAAACATTTGTTCATCCCTCAGAAGAAGACAGGACAAGAAGCAATAAAGGTGGATTGAGGTTAAATGTTGGCAGGAACATCCTAGAGATAACCATAGATCACCAAAGGAATATGCTGCCTAGGGGAGTTGTGGCTGAATGGGTACCTGTCAGATATATGGTGGCTATAGAATATCTTGTTCATGGAGCAAAACCTTTCTGTTGTCCCTTCTATCACCCATCTTTGATTCCATGTGTATTAGAAAATATACAGCAACCTCATTCGCCAAGAATAGAGGAGACAAATGGCTTGGAAGCTATGTGAAATAAAGAAAAGTTTAAAAAGCCACACCACTGCTCAGTTATGTGTTGGGGACAAATATTTCCAAATGCCTCTCTGTAATAATTCCCAAACTCTCTGTAATAAAAACTGCATGCCCCCAATTACACATAACCTCCAAAATTTAAGCCATAGGAAAATACATTAATATCAGGTGATGACACTGACATTTATCTGGGCTTTCCCTGAATTCATCAGTTGGTGGATTGACCCTTCTGCTTTCTGTTGTGTGGTGGTGGAGGTGGTGGAGAGACCAAATATCTCCTTCCCCTGCCACCTACTGTCTGTATGTTTAATTAGTGTTTTAAAAAGCCTGATTAAACATTGACCTGATTTCTAGGCCAGATCTGACGTTGAATGATCGTTGGGCAAGGTCAAGGGACATCCAGGACCCTGGATCAGATATGGGGTATTGAATATCTTCTGTGTTTGGGTCAAGACAAATCAAAACTCATAATTTGATTCTGGCAAATGTTTGATTTGGTGATTGCCCCTCACCTAGATATCTTGGTCCTAGATATGTTTGTTTATGGAAGGTAGTGGAATTTTCCAGGTTCTTCTATGGTTGCTGTTATGTGTCAAAAAAGAAAAGAAAGAAGAAAGAGAAAAAGGGAGGAGGGAAACCAGTTTCCTCCCAGTGTGGCAATACTAGTTTATAAAGCTTTTAAAAAGGAACCTACCTGCAGATCATACCAATGGAAGCTTGCCCATCACTACAGTATTGTGTGTGTTTGTTATGTGTGTTGAGACTAAGGTCGTAACACTAAAGTTAGCAGCTACAGTCGTACCTTTGCTTACGTATCCCTCTGGATACGTAAACTTCGGGTTGTGAACGCGGCAAACCCAGAAGTGTAGATTTCCAGGTTTCGCCATGCACACATGCGCAGAAGCACTCTGTTCACAGTGCACATGCACAGAAGTGCTCATTCACACCGCGTGCATGCGCATAAAGGCACCTCCAGTTATAAAGTTTTCGGGATGCGGCCGGGCCTCCAGAACAGATCCTGTCCCTAACCAGAGGTACCACTGTATACAAAAACATACCTAGACTCAGTCTCAAATGGATACGCATCCTTTGTGCAACTGCAGATTGTTTGCTCTATAATTCTTCATACGATGCACATATTTTATTTCGTTGTGCAAAGATATGCACACCTCTTTTGTCCACAGTTTGGAGAGAGGAAATTCGATGTTATATTCTTTTTAAATAAGAGGTTTTGTTTTTAAAGAGATGCAAGTCAGTTTCGGGGAGGCTTAAACATTCAGCAAACTGACTTGGGAGCAGGCCTGCCAATCCCTCCAGACTAGCTGCTACTGTTTTCGCAGATCAGCAAGGCATTGAAGCACGTGAAGCATGGATATCAATAAGAAACTGTGGACAGCAGCTATTTGGAAAGAAAAGGCATTGACTTGTGACAGTTCTCTTGATCGGTTCATATTTTATAGTTTGCCTCTTCTTTTTTATTCCTTTTGAGCTGCTTGTGGTAGCGGATACATGCTTTTAAAATTAAATAAGCAAGCAACAAACTGGAACTTCCCAAACTGAGCAGAAGGCATGAGCTTGTTTTGATTTTTTTTTTTTTTGAAATTACAAAGCATAAAGAAAAAGGAAAACAGGGGAGGATAGTTTAGATAGATTTGATGTGACTGTGCCTGAGGTATTTTTAAAATCCACTATGACAGTGGAAAAACTGGCATCATAGCAGCCAAAATGGTTGCATTTCCATTACTACTACTACTACTACTACTACTACTACTACTACAGTGGTACCTCAGGTTACATACGCTTCAGGTTACAGATGCTTCAGGTTTCAGACTCCGCTAACCCAGAAATAGTACTCGGGGTAAGAACTTTACTTCAGGATGGGTACAGAAATCATGCTCCGGTAGTGCAGCAGCAGCGGGAGGCCCCATTAGCTAAAGTGGTGCTTCAGGTTAAGAACAGTTTCAGGTTAAGAACGGACCTCCGGAATGAATTAAGTACTTAACCCAAGGTACCACTGTACTACGACGACAACAACAACAACAATGATGATGATGATGATTTGTACCCCACCCATCTGACTGGGTTTCCCCAACTAATCTGGGCAGCTTCCACCATAAACAGAAACATAATAAAACATCAGACATTAAAAACTTTTCTAAACAGGGCTTCCTTCAGATGTCTTCTAAAGCTTATAGAGTTCTTTATCTCCTTGAAATGTGAAGGGAAGCTGTTCCACAGGGTGGGCTCCACTACCAAGAAGGCCCTCTGCCTGGTCCCCTGTAGCTTCACTTCTTACAGTGAGGGAACCGCCAGAAGAACCTTGGAGGTGGACCTCAACATCCGGGCTGAATGATGGGGGTGGAGACACTCCTTCAGGTATACAGGGCTGAAGCCATTTAGGGCTTCAAACACTTTGGGCACCAAGACTTTGAATTGTGCTCAGTAACGTACTGGGAGCCAATGTAGGTCTTACAGGTACTGGATTATATGGTCCTGGCGGCCGCTCCCAGTCACTAGTCTAGCTGCCACATTCTGGATTGGTTGTAGTTTCCAAGTCACCTTCAGCATGAGCCTGCTGAATCAGGTCAAACATCCATCTAGTGCCCAACTGGATGCCTGTGGCATCCATGCAAGTAGGACATGAGCAAAACAGTTGAGTAGAAAATCAGTACCCAGCAGCAAATGGTACTCAAGGAGTCATTCACATGCTCCGTGTTAGAAGGACTGGGTGCCCAAGCCCCACATTCCAACCACACATTACAAACACTGCATGATGTCACATTCCAAATGTAGGCCCAATTACATGACCCTTTCCATTCAGCAAGGGGCAGGGGGCATAGGAACCCTGCCAATAAAATATTTGAAGAGGCCAAGCCCCCTCAAAGTTAATGGGCATTGTCATTCTAATGTGCATGCGCCACATTTTGTGATTGATTATGTGGGATGGGACTTACCTGCCCCTCCAAATATTTTAGTCAAGTTGGCACCTGCTGGGGGGACATTGCACGAATGAATCTTAACTCGTATAAATGTGCACTAGAAAGCTACACAGGCATGTGCTCTCTCCAGAGAATCAGAACCATTTTCCTCCATTATACTTTGGGCTCTGTCATTTAGTAGAATAAGGCAGGTGTCACTGGAAGATGCTTATGTGGGTGGGTGGTGCTGTGGGTTAAACCACAGAGCCTTGGATTTGCCGATCAGAAGGTCGGCAGTTTGAATCCCCGTGACGGGGTGAGCTCCCGTTGCTTGGTCCCACCTTGCAGTTCAAAAGCAGTACCACTCTGGCGGGAAGGTAAACGGCGCTTCCGTGCGCTGCTCTGGTTCGCCAAAAGTGGCTTAGTCATGCTGGCCACATGACCTGGAAGCTGTACGTCGGCTCCCTCGGCCAATAAAGCGAGATGAGCGCTGCAACCCCAGAGTTGGTCACGACTGGACCTAATTGTCAGGGGTCCCTTTACCTTTACTTTATGAGGCAGAGAGCAGAGGTGGTTTTAGGGTAGTGGGACTAGGCGCCACGCTGTAGGAAGGCTACAACAAAACTGAGAATGGAGCGCGAGAGATGGGAGGACACCAAATTTTAGCATCTTACAGGCCACTGTTGAAATTTGAGAACCTAAAGTCCACCATCGGGGAGAGGTTCTGCTACGATTTTCTTCTTCCAGTGCCAAGATCCACACACATGGAGCGGGAAGGGGGGCACCATAAATAAGTCAGAAATTAATTGTTATTACAAAAGGGGGAAAAATGCTATGGAAAATCACTTAGAATTATTTTAATTTTCCCCCCTCCATTTGGTGCCATTTGGTATTTCATGTTTATAATACATTCAAAACACTGTTTCTCAACTAATGTAGCTGAGTCCCTGGTCTGCCCTTAGGTACTATGCATCTTCACTTCTAGGGCTTGTTTGTCATTCCACCTCAAGCAGCAAAGTGTCATGGCCAGCCCAGAGTCCAGAGTATGAACATGGGTACAGAAAGAGTATGTGCTTTGTACATAGACTCTCTGCTGCAATTCTGTCTCTACGACTAAAGATGGACTTAGCTTTTTCATCAGAGCTTTGAGGTGCTGGTACTCATATCTTGATAAAAGTGCCATGGGTGCATATACATATAAATTGGCATATGCTTTTTTTAATTTAAAAAATCTGTACACTTTTTTGTTCTTTTCGGTACTGTACTCATACTTTTTAAACAATGCACAAGTGGCAATCATAGCCTTATCTCATCTCCTTGACCACTAGCCGCTGTGTTTCATTATGGGATTATAAACTCCCTCCTTCCATGGGTAATAACACTAATTTTACAAGAGGTGGTGAAAGTGATGAATGATGTAATGAGCTCCTGGCCTTGTACATTATTATTAATTCCAAGTTAATCTCTCTCTTTTTTAATCCCTGACAGTTTAATCCCTGCGTTTAGCAGTTGCACTGCAGGCAGAAATTCCACAGTTATTTTTGGGCCCAACATCTGCAGTGTTGCAACTGTTCAGTTTTTGCTTTCCCTGAAGATGTTTCTATACCTTCTCACAACCAGGCAGTGCTTTTCGTGTGACGGAACTCACCAATATGAAGTATCAGCATCTTTCCTTATTTTGCTTCTCATGGCGGCCATTTTGTGCAGGTACCTTTGACTTTGGCATGGCTGTAATGTATTTTCCTGCCCAAAGATAATAATTGTATCTGTTGTTTCACCCCCTTTTACCTCTTGCCATGCCCATTTTGGCTCTGGCTGCACCCAACTCACTGCTGTGCAGCCTCCAGAAGTATGCCCACAATGGAAGATAGACCTAGAGATAAATAAAGTTCCCCTGGTCTCTGTCTGGCTTTTGTAAAGATTAGTTTTAGTGGCTTAGACTGCTGCAGTGTAACTTGAAGCAGAATCCACTATCAGAATGAGTTGATGTTTAATTTTAGAGATGTAAGAGCTATTAGTATATGTGATTTTTCTTTTTACGAAAATCAGCATATTCGCTTAGAAAATACTGTCTTATTTTATTGCATGCAGAGGCTATATTTTCTTCTTCTTGCTTAATATGTGTTTAATCTACACTGAAAGGAATATTAGGGCTTACATATCTTCAGGGGCGTTCTCTGTCTCTGATGGATAAACTTTCGAAGCTGCAAGAACATTTTCTTCTGAAAAGCTTTGATTTCTGCTACTGCGGTTCCCTTAATTGGTGCCTTATTTGGAAGGCAGCAAACTCCGAAGCCAGACTTCCTTTCATGATATGATTGGAAGCCACAAGGAAACAGCTCATCAAGGCTAGCCACAAAACTATTATTGATTGCATGCAGGCTTGACTGCACCTTTTCTGTATTACGGCTTTGGAATAAATGATGACATTTTATAGCATGCACTCTCGGGTTATATAAGAATATGTTTAAAATTAACATAAAAGGACAAGATGTATTCCTTCATCCATTGTGGGAAACACATTTTTCATTCCAAGAAAGAAGGCGTGAGGGTCACAGCAATAATTCACAAGGCAGGTCGTGATGTGCTTAAGACTTTCTCATATATATATGAGAGAGCCACTGAATAATTGGGGAAAGGTTATGTCAGATAAAAGGTGAATTTTGGCCCTTCACAGATCCATTCCACAAGTCATCATGCTTGGTGGAAGGCGGAGTTTTTGCTGTGCAACACCATAGCCCTCTTCCATATCTAAAGTCTACAAAGGGTTGGAGGAGAATGTCATCATTATAAACACAGAGAGTGTGTGTTTTGGTGCTACCTTAAGCACACACAAAAATCTGTAAGAAAATGGGGCAATAAATAAATGAAGGTCACATCCACACCCACACTTAGAAGTACCGTACTTTTCCGTGTATAAGACTAGGTTTTCTTCTTTTAAAATGATGCTAAAAAGTGGGGGGTCATCTTATACATGGATGGCACATAGGGTGGATGTTTGATTGGTTGCTGCTGTGGGTGTCAGCAGCTATTGGGTGTGTTATTGTTTGCAGTGTCAAGGGCTGGTGTTGATTGGCTGACGCTGTGGTGACTGGGCGGGCGAGGGGACAGACAAGAGGTGGAATTTGCGCTGCGTGCAGGTGAGCAATTTTTGAATTTTAGCAACCCCCCCCCCTTAAAAAAAGCTCAACAACTCTGAGGCCATCTCCCCCCATTTTCTTAAATCTGAGTCACCAAAAATAGGGGGCGTCTTATACATGGGGCCGTCTTATACACGGAAAAATACAGTACATAGCTTCTACTTAAAAAAATATCCAATGAGCTGTAGTTTACTCTTCATTTAGGTACGGTTCCCAGCATATTTAGGAAACTACAGATCATGAGATCAAGGGTCAAGATGAGCAGGAAGCAGCAAGATAGGGCCAGGAACTACAAGCATTTTTTCCAACATCTGGCTGCTGCTGGAAGCTTTGCTTAAGATGGCTGAAGCCAGCTGGTTCTCATCAGACCTTCTCCTCTGAGTTCTTGGTTGATCAGCTGCAGGGGGAGTCAGGCTGCTGTTCTGCTGGCGAATCTGACTCCTGGTCCATGACGGGGCGCCACATGGTGTCAGTTGTTCCCTCCCTGCACTCTCGTGCATGCATGCTCAAACTTACATGCACACAGTAAGAGCGAAGTATGGTGTGCCCAAAGGCAGCCCCTCTCTGCTCATCAAATGATTGATGGCAGGGGCCAAATTGCATATCCTTCAGGGCAGTGCTGTTTTCTCTAGAAAAAGAGGTGCCAGAACTCACCATGAACGTCTCCTTGTTCTCTTAAAATGTTCTCTTATAATACTAATGGCATGGTGGGAGTGGGGGGGGGGGCAAATAAGAAAAGAAAAGAAATCTCAACAACGTTTCCCGGACTTTACAACCCTACCAAACCTGAGGGCCTTCTCAGTAGTGGTGCCTGTGGAATGCCCTCCCATCAGATGTCAAGGAAATAAACAACTACAGTGGTACCTAGAGTTACAAACGCCTCAGGTTACAAATGCTTCAGGTTACAAACTCTGCTAACCTGGAAGAGTTACCTCTAGTTGAGAACTTTGCCCTAGAATGAGAACAGAAATTGTGTGCCGGCGGTGCAGCGGCAGCAAGAGGCCCCATTAGTGAAAGGCACACCTCTAGATAAGAACAGTTTCAGGTTAAGAACGGACCTCTGGAATGAATTAAGTTCATAATTAGAGGTACCACTGTATCTGACTTTTAGAAGACCTCTGAAGGCAGCCCTGTTTAGGGAAGTTTTTAATGTTTGATATTTTATCATATTATTATTATTATTATTATTATTATTATTATTATTATTATTATTTATTATTATTATTATTATTAATCTGTTGGGAACCAGTCAGAGTGGCTGGGGAAACCCAGCCAGATGGGCAGGGTATAAATAAATTATTATTATTATTATTATTATTATTATTATTATTATTATTATTAGGCCAGTGGGGGCTGGGATTGCTTGGACTCCTGAACTGGGGTTTAGCCACCTATGCCCTAAGCAGGCAACATGCCCAGCTTGGTGATTCAGTTGTGTCCTGCTGCTGCCCTTCTTCTGCAAAGAGGAGCATGCAGGGAGAGTTTCTTCCATTGCTGGCCAATGATGACTCAAAGAAAATGCCTCTTCTGCTGCTACTACCGCAGCCTCCATGCCTGGGATTATCCAAATGAATTATCCCCGTAATCGTTTTAAACAGCAAGCAAATGAGAAGAGATCACATTTTGTTCAGAGCAATTCGCTAACGGAAGAAGTGAAATTCATCAAAGCAATCGTTAGCTATTGTTAAGATAATTGCTAGCATGATTGCTCAGCTCCACCCTCTAAGCTGTATTTTGCCTCAATGACTGTTTGATTCTTCAGTTTATGCAAACATACCAGGCCTACAATTGCATTTGGACTCAATGAATAGACTTGATATCCATTTCCGAGCAGAAAATAAGGTTTATGTCTTGAGGACATGCAGATATATGAAATCAGGACGCAAACAGCTTAGGCCTCTCAATTCCTTCCCATTTATTTCTCCTTTAGTATTTCCTGAATATTTCATCTATTTTAATTGAATGAATCTATTATTTGTCTTTGCTTTTTAACGTATAATATTTCTTTCTTTCTTTCTATTTTTACACCCTTTTATTTTTACTGAGATGAAAATAGAAACATGTTTACTGAGCTAACATTTTTGACACTGTTTAAAGTTTTGTACACTTCAATGAAATTGTCTCTTAGCATCCCGCTCTGCAGGCTATATGGAATAAGTTCATCTTTTATCGTGATCTCCCCACTCAAACCTTTTTATTTCTGAAATCTTATTTGTTCCCATTGCTTTTGATTCTTTGAAATAACTTCTTAACATAAACAGAACACAGTTCCTTAATATGATACAGATTTGAGTAAGGGTAGGCAGATCAGCAGAATCCAACTCTGATATTTTCATATGTTTAGATTCCTATTTCTGAATGAATCAGTGGGTTGTTGTCTTTTAAGTACTTTTCACCAAAATTTGATTTTTTTGAATACATTTCCCCCTAAAATACACATTTTATATGTATCTAGTGATCTCTTTCCTTTTTAATCAGGCCTTTGGTTGACATCCTGTACCCTTTTAAAATGTGGCTCTTTTGGGGGGGCAGTGTTATTGGGTTATTGTTTTTACTTTGATTTCATATATTGTGATCTTTTATGTGAACCGCCCTGAGACCTCTGGGTATAGGGTGGTATATAAATTTAATAATAATAATAATCAAACCCAAGTGCCAAAGTCCTGCAACTTCTTTCTGCTCAGAGAAGCAGTGTTGCGTGTTCAGACCCAGAGACCTCCCCTCCTAAATAAACACACATTTGACTCAAATTTTAGTTTTGTTTTTTGGCACAATTTAGGCCACAACTTTACTGATTACAGAAAGTGAGTGGTTGCATAGGCTCTGGTTCGACCAGCTCCCTGCACCCTTGCAGGTAGCACTGATCCAGAGCTCTATCATAGGTCAGCCAAGGGTGAACACCTGAGGCAGGTGAAAAGCCTGGGAACAGACTCTGTTCACTCCCCTGGACTCAGGCATGGGTACAACCCCCTCTCAGGGGTTGACCAAACCAAGTTGAGTCCCTGGATTCCTTTAACGGAATACCCTTCACATAGGGATGGCGAGAGCGTTCTCCCATCCCTATCACATGAACCAGTGCCTATCTGCAACCTTACAAGTTGTGATGATTTGCTACACAGCAGGTGAAACCCAATTGGCAACAGCCAATCACCCAAGTGGGAAAAATTCCCTCCTGTCCCAACGACAGATGACACATGACAACATAGCAAGGTCAATCGCAAATGCCCTAAATATAGAGAGAGGTGGGCGGGTGTTCTGATGCACGAGCCGAAAGAGGAAGCTCTGGGTCACATACATAGGTATATATAGGTCCCTCGGCCCATTTAGACAGCTCCCCATTAGCCAGATTAAACTCAGCAACGAGGGACCTACCAATCGGGTGTTATGGCTGTCCAATATACCCACCCACAACCAGGAGGTCAGTTTCCAGGTCTCACCGCAACACCTGCCCTCTTTTAGGGAGGACACGCTTTAGCGTAAACAATATATTGCTGAAGGACCTTCACCTCCTAGTATATGCTGTATTTCTATTCCCTGCCACAACCCTTCTGCCATTGATTTAAAAGCAAAGAATATAACAGTTCTGTTGGTTAAAGATATATTAGAAAAAGCACCTGGTTTTCCCCAGCACTATATCATCTACTTCAGCGGCTGCAGTGTGTTAAACGGAAGTTGGTGAGTTAGGATGCTGGTGTCCATTGACACATGGGCCCGTGTCCTAGTTACATGATGCATCTTCCACCAAGTCATTTTATAAGATATTTATTAAGATTTTCAAAATATAACAAAATAAAAATAGAAAATAGAAAAATACAAAATAAAAGTAATTAAAAACAACTCAGTCTTTCCATTACTTATTTTTCATTAGCTTGTTTCCCGGACCTCCTCACGCCTCCCTTTTTTGTCTTCCAATTCAGTTTGTTGGTTCAGCAAATCCTTCCCCTCTTTGTTTATCCTAATCTTTAATCTTAAAATATTGTAACATTAAATCTTTACCTATCAGTAATCCATTTTTCATATTCCCTTATAGTATTGCAGCTAAAAACCACTTAGTTTCTATCCAACATCATTCTAACATTCATTAGTTTTACAATATTTCTGTAAATAGTCTTTAAATTTCTTCCAATCTTCTTCCACCGACTCTTCTCCCTGGTCTCGGAGATGCATCTTCCACCAAGTCAGACTCTTCACTCCTGTCTATTGCTTGTAGTGCCTTCCCCCTTGAAAAGGTATTGCAGGCAGGCAATCTCCCCTGTCAACCCCTATTGCCAAGGGCAGAAGAAAGGAACGTCTCATTTGTGCTGTCAAAGAAAAGGAGGAGTCTCCTTTTGTGTCCATGGCTGGGCTAAGGAGTCAATGGTAGGGATGGAGGAGAAATTTGACTTAAAGGGGAGCCGGCAAAATTTGCACTTTCCCAAACACCCATCCTTCAAAATTCACACCTCTCTGTTTTTTGTTTTTTTAATAAGATATTTATTAGAGTTTAAACATTACAGAGAAAAAAAGAAAAGAGAAACAGAAGAGAAATACAAGCAATAAACAATTACAAAACCTCAGAAACAAAAGTAAATACAATAATACAAAACATCAACAATACAAAAAAGGCAAAAAATGAAAAACAAAAACATTTAAGAAACCCGAAAAAGAACAAACAAAAATAAAAAGAACCCCGTATTTTCATATCCTTATCTTTCATTTCCTTATTTCCTCGACTTCCTCACGCCTCCTTTTTTGTATTCTAGTTCAATTAATTATTCCAGCAAGTTCTTTCCCTCTTTCTCAAATTTAGTTCCATAATTTATCTTAACACATTTTAGCCTTAAATTTACCCCTTTACCCAGTGTCAATCTATTCATACTTAATTCTTTATAATATTTCTACTAAAGTCATGTAGCTTCTTTCCAGCATCCTTCTAACAGACACCTCTCTGAATTTTGCACTGCCATTCTCTGGCTAAGTGATGCAGATAGATAAAACCTTTATTTGCCTCAGCCGCAAGCCATAGCAAAGGAATCAAATACAATCAAATACAGATGTAGCTAGATGGCTGGTGTCAGAGTCCACCCACCCTTCCCCTGCACTTCCCAGAGCAGAGGAAGACTATAGATTAATAATAATAATAATAATAATAATAATAATAATAATAATAATAATAATTTATTTATACCCTGCCCATCTGGCTGAGTTTCCCCAGCCACTCTGGGCGGCCCCCAATCGAGTGTTAAAAACAATACAGCATTAAATATTA